>NW_010126071.1:16641-56327 GCF_000699245.1 Pterocles gutturalis | reverse complement strand
TCCCGCGGAGCCGCTGGCAGGGCTGCAGCCCTTTGTGCGGGCGTCGGCCGTTCCCGGGGGCTGTCTGGCCTCGGGCTTAGAGGGCGGCGTTTCCTAGAAGCGTCTTAGGATACTGAAGGCGCTTAAAACAACTTTTAAAGTGCTATCTTACACTTTCTTATACTGATTGTGCTTTTTTACCCGCAATCTTTATTGCAGGCTTATGCCAAATTTTCTGGTGCACCGCTGACAGTGAATACTATAAATAACTTTTGGAGAGCTCCAAAAGGTACCTTCTTAGCATCTTTTATTCTTTCATAGACATGTTATAAATGCAGGTTCCAATTTCTGCTTTATTTCTGAGTTTGCTTCAGTTTTGTGTTCACAAGTGTAACCGGCTCCATTGAAGGCTGCCTGCTTTCATGATACATCAACAAATGACAGGATGAAGGTTTTGGAATAAAATAATGAAACACATAAGTAAAGTGCCTCAAAGGACACTTTATTAAAATGCGTGTGGGTGAAGCAGTGGACAGTCAGCAAAGCAGTGGAGCCAAGTACATACTTGTTTCTGTCAGGCAACCTAAATTGATGGTATACTGTAAGCAAATTTTTAAGCTTTTTGCACTTTGCATATTTACAATGGTAGTAACTAGACTTGTGTATGGAAATAGTGTTCTTTAATTACACATAATATAATTAGTTGGTGCAGTTGGAAGTGGAATGTGAGCCTTAAAGGGTAGATTGCACGAGCTGAGATGTTTAGTGCTGTGCTGCGTAGGGAAGTTGACTCAGAAAAGGTGATGAATAACTTGGTTGACAGAGAAGTTGAAGATAAGGTATCAAATAGGACTTCTTCATTTTGGATGCTTCTGCTCATTACTTATCTGTTTGTTCAGCATTTAAGTTATTGTCCTGGTGTATTCCAGAGAGGTAAAATCACCTGCAGGGTTACACTTACCACATCATCAGTTTTGGTATTACTGTATCCATGCAGAAGTTGCTCCTTTGACTCTTGCTTTTCAGTATATTGGTTTTTGTTGACAGGAAATACCAAGAACTAGGTGGGCATACTTACCAAAAGTTCTGTGGCTTTCTCCGTAGCCAAAATACATAAAATCCATACAAATCTACATAGTAAATGTTTCTAATAGTTGATACTTTAGTAGTATTTAGCAGCAAAGTCATGCTAGGCTCATTCTGGCAGTTATGTTGTGAATGTGCTATAAAATAGCCCGTGTTATGGAGATTTTACACTGTACAGCCCTTGATCCTGCAGTGTGATGAGTAAAGGCTGACCAGCTGGCTTCTGACAGAAGGGAAATATTTGGTTCTGGAATGGTTTGTGGATATTTGGTGTTCGTTTGGGCAGTGGTTGTAGCAAGGTAGTGAAAACAGGTGGTTAAAATTGATTTGGAGAGGAAGGACAGGGAAAAATTGGAATAGAAGGAAGAAGAGGCCCAGAGGTAAATGAGTTGAGAGGGCAGTTGGACTGGGTTTGAATTTTTGTCTTAACATCTGAAATCCAGACATATAGCCTGGCTCCAAAAGTATTGGATATCTAGCAGAAGACATTGGCTTCAATCTGATTTGATGTGGGCGCTTTATTGTGTATTGTTATTAGTGAAGGCCACAATACACTAATATATTTGTGACCTTGGTGGAACTCCCCTGCTATGTAAAGCTTAGTTTATGCCTACATGTAAGGAAGATCAGAGTGTGCTACAGAGAAAAGGAAAATAGGTGAAGTGACTGATTACTTTGTAGTTACCCATATAAATTGTTTACTGTATTATGTCTTCTAGGAGATGTACCAGTCCTGGTATCAGAAGACATTGTTATTTCTCAGCCAGCAAAAATACTAAACTTCTTAAGAAAGCAGGTAGGTATTTTTTCTCTGCCTTTTAGTGACTCTACATAGAATCATAGAATACATGTCCCTTGTATACATTGATATAGGCTTCCAAAAACCTGGAACGCAGCTCAGACCCAGTGCTTTCCTCTTTTTCGTACACACATGAGAATTGCAAAATGGTGGATAACAGGTTGCTATTTGAAAGTTTGATTGTTAGTCATGTGAAAAAATGAAAAACAGGCACAAGAAAGCTGTTCATTGAAAAGGACAACAAACTGTCCTTAACTGAACAGTTTCTCACTGAGCACCATGCTCTTAATCGTAACACTTTTAACATCATTATGGGTTTGCAGACCTAGGATACCACAGTCTGGGACATGTGATTTTAACTGCTTAAATGGGTTATGTCTCCCAGTGCTCTTTTTTTGAAGGATAATACATACAGCATTGTTTTTAATCTATGTGGTTTTTCTATAGCTTGTAGCGTAAAATGTCTGCAAGCATTTCTTGATGCACATTGTTATTGCATAATCAACTTTTGCTTTTCTTTTGCAGTTCTCTTAACATCTATTCACAAACAAAAAAGCTATACGATGTCTTTTCACAAAGTATAAAGATGTCTAATAAACCGCGGCATCACATTTTTATTTCTTAGGATGGTCCTACAGCCCACTGTTCTACTTTTGTGTTAGAAATGCAGTTCCTGCCAAGTCAAGAAGCTTATCTGATGAATGGTGTGTTAGTGAAACTTTAAATCTTCAGGAAAGAAAAACAGAGTCTGAAAATGCACATTTGAGATGAGATTTTCAACAGTTGTTTTAAAATTGAGAAGTTTCATAGGCATTTGAATACCAAAGATTGCTTAATGTTGGGAAAAAAAAACCCCTCTTATTATTTTGGGAATAAGAGGGCCTAAAAATTTAAGAATGGAAAAGGGAGATGCAAGGGGGTTTGACACAGCTGGACTGAAGAAGTAAATTCTAGTGAGCATGTGCTTTCTGTCCCACAAAATGTTACATTTACCAACTCAATAGCTGTAAAGTTTGAAGCAAGTTAGGGTTTTGTAACACTATTTCTAGTATGTATTTCCTTTTAATTTGTAGAAATATAATGCCGATTATGAATTGTCTGCGAAACAAGGAGCGGATACACTGGCATACATTGCACTACTTGAAGAGAAACTTCTTCCTGCCCTGGTAAGGATTGAGAAATACTTTATAATGGTCAGAATATTTGGAAGTGAATGCTACAGGAGGCGCCCGATGTGAGAAGCATTAAAGTCTTTCAGTCATAGTCTTGTCTGGAATGTATTTGCTTTATTAGTTCAATTTTGGAAATACTGCCTGTCAGCTTTTGAAAAGGGAAGAAGTCTGTGTTTGTGAGGTGTAAAGTAATAATAATTAATTTATGAAAGACATTTTAAAAGGTCACCTATGAATGTTTTTTCTCTTAGATGCATTTTGGGAAACAGTATCCTTAAACAACTTATTGTGGCTGTTTTTTGTTTCATTTGATTCTTTTGAGAGAACTTTAAGTAAGATGTGATATGCCTGATGGGGGGTGCACAATTGTGAAAGTCTTTTGAACTGTTCAGTTAGAACTTTTGAGAAATTAGAATACCCATCAGTAGTTTCATTTTTCAGTTCTAAATAACATATGGCCACATGCCCTCACCAATTTAGTTAAGTATGCTAAAGCTATAAGAATCCCCAGACATTGGATCTCTTGAATGACCATGGCTTCAGTTTGTCCAGGAAAAAATATTCTGACCAGGTAATATCATGGGCTAGTCTCTTCAGTTGACCCACAAGGTTTTGAATTCATCATTTCATAATATAGTTATCTTAAGATTTATGTAAAATTAAAAAAAAAAATCCTGTAGGTCTGCAACATTTTTTTTAGTATATTTTCTATGTACAGTGTCTATGGGTGTGTGTATATATATATATACATAAATATGAGTGTGCATGTAATTTTATGCACATGTATATAGATCTATGTAATATCTTTGTTGGTTTTCTTTTAGGTGGAAGGTAGCTGTTACCTTAATTATATACTCCTATACTGAAAGGATTAGTGTAATCCTTTAAGGAGCCTGATTGCCTTGAATTACAATAATTCCTGGTGCTTCTGCTTCTTTGACAGAGATCTTGCAATCAAACTTTTAGTGAGAGTTGTCTACTGTTCTTACTCGAATTCCAGTTGTATTTTTCCTTGTGTTGATACAGCTGCACACTTTCTGGGTCGAGGCTGAAAATTACTGCAGTGTGACAAAGCCATGGTTTGCCTCAAGGATTGCCTTCCCACTGAGTTTGTATCTGCCTGGAAAGATGTCCAGGGAAGCGCTGAACAGGATCTTGATGACTAGGGGAGGGCCTCCACTCTACAGTCTCACCGAAGTGGAAGCACAGGTGTGTGTTGTGTAGTAAAGAATTTGTAAGTTGGTGCTGTCCAGAACTGAAATGGTCAAGCACACTGTCAAATGATGAACGATGCTGTGCATACTAGCCTTGCTACACCAAGGGCTCTTAGACAGTCTTCTGTCTTCTCATCAGATATACAGGGATGCCAAGGAGTGCCTAAATCTCCTGTCGAAGAGATTGGGAACATCTCAGTTTTTCTTTGGACATACGTGAGTGTGATTTTTTTTTTTTTAAATGACTAATAAAACAGGTACCATGTGACTCTGAGAACACTTAAACTTTTCTTTTTTTTTAACCTGCCAGAATGTGGTTCATGGTGGTTTTATGTCTCGCACTCTGCTTTTCAGATAAATCTGAATGAGCAAACAGGACATAAATGAGATCTTTCAACTAAGGCAATGCAGTGTCTCCTTTATCCTGCATTTTTCCACAGAGAGGCAGATGCTGCCAACAGCAGCTAAGAAAATGTGGGCTGCTTGATGAGTTAGTGTAGCACTAGAGAGTGCTTTTCTAGCCACTGAATGTCACCTCCTGTGCTTGTATCTGTAAAAAAATACTTCAAGCATGAGGTGTTACCACTGCCTTCATGGGAGGAGAGTGTACTTCTGGGAACACTCCTCTTCCTGTGGTATGTGCACAGAGCAGGAAGCAGATAATTGCCAACAACATAGCACCAACAGATCCTAAAAAGTATGATCTGTTAACCACTGAAGTTGGACCACTTTATGAGAGAGGATCCTGGTCCCCTGGCATACAGCTTGGCTTCTGTGGTGCAAGAAATGTGTTTTACAGTGACTTGTTGACTGGTGTACATGACAGCATGACTGGATTTTAATGCTGAAATAACTTTCAGCTTGGCAGCATGTCTCTAGTTCAGAGGTGCTGAAATCGGTAGTCTGTACAGAGCATTTACCAGATAGATATGAAAAAACGGAATGCCAGAAGAGCTGACTGTATTCTCTCCTGAGTTGTGTTTGATGTACACAGAAAATAGTTACCTTGTAGAGGTCTTACCTGGGTCACTTTGGCTTTCTGTCGCTCTTTTTAGGCCTACCACCTTGGATGCCTTTGTGTTTGGTTTCCTTGCACCAATTTATAAAGTGTGCTTCCCCAGAGTACAATTACAAGAGCATTTGAAACAGCTTCCCAATCTGTGTCGATTCTGTGATGATATTTTAACTTGCTACTTCAGGTTAACTGTCTCAGGTAAGCTGTGTTTTTTTCCCTTTTTTGTCATGTATAGTCTTGTTTGGATTAGGACTCTAGGTTTCCATCTGTGAACCAAGGCCGAATTAGATTTTATGTAGTTTATGGAAGAGCTTCTGTGGGGAAGTGAGGTAGAGAAGCTTCCAAAGTTGTGCAGAAAGGATTGAAAATTAAAAGCAAGGGTTAATCCTCAGTTTATACTCTTTCAGGCATTGGTAAAATGCACCTGTATCTATGCTATGGCTCATGCTTAGTACTTCTGTTTTTCTCGCATGGAATGGCTTTTCCACTTCAGTTCTTCTTAGGATAAAAATACTGCATGAACTCTCTCTCCAGTGTGCGTTTATTTTTTAAGGATTTAAACGGTTTTGTAAATACCTTTTCACTCTTCCTCTTTCTGCCTTCACTCTCCAGGCCATTCTCCAGCTGGACAGGATACAGCAGATGCTAATCTGCAGAAACTCACACAGCTTGTAAATAAGGAATCCAACTTGATTGAAAAGGTTACTTTTGCTTCAGTCTCTAATTTTCCTGCTTTGTTGTGGTTATCTGTTCACAGATTCTTGCATGGCAACTGCAACTGTACAATGGACATTTTATTTTAATTGCTTCTTTTCTAGTGAGTTACTTTGTAAAGAGAGGCAGGAAGAATATGTCATTTGCAAGGAATAATTAATGAAGCCTTGTACTTAAAAAGTGTTTTTGTTACCATCAAAAGAACATTGTCTTGCAAGTGCACATACCAACAAAAGAAGGGTATCTTTCCACAAGTGTACATTCCATCAAAGGAGGAGGCAAATGTATTGATCAAAACTCAGAAATGGCCCTGCAAATTAAGACCAATCGTCAGCTCTCCTTGCTCCCAGATGAATGCTGCAGTCACTAACCTGCAGTCACTCTTTCTCCTGCTTGTTCTACATCTAGCTTTTATTTCTTTATATTCTTTGTTTCTAAGGCTGTCACTCAGCACCTGTCAAAAGCTATACGACTTATGTGAAAAATACTTGTGAAGAATTAGTCTTCTGCTGCAGACAGAACACTTTAACTAGAAGGATAGAAGGCATTTCTTCCTGAGAAAGATCAGTGTATGAAATAGATCATTAACTATGGTCAGCTTCTGTAGTATTGGTATTGATTGTACCTCCTCTTTGTGGTATTGAAGTGTGGCTGTGAGAGTTTTAAAGAAGGGGTTACATAGACATTTGTCAGGCATGATTTAGGTAAAGCTGATCCTATCTTGAGGGAATGGGGTGGACTGGACAGCCTCTGGAGCTCTTTCACCTGTGCTGTCTTCTGTGATTATAGTAACTAGACTCTTTTTGATACCATATTGCGCACAGGGCATTAGATTGATTTCCAGTGAAAATGTAAAGTCTTTATATTCAGAGATTAATTTTAACCTGTCTTTGAAAAGGTCTCAACACAAGTTCTTTATTAAATAATTTTGTAATCCATAACCAATCCAAATTCACCCAACACTTCCAGAACATTTCTAATTTGAAAAAGATTTGTTCTTGCAAGGTGCTGAACATGCAAAGTATCCATTGATGTTAGCGGTTTGACTTTTGATCTGCTTTCTAGCAGCATTTGACTATTGTATGAAATTGAAACTTTTGACATCTTAGAAGAAGGTAGCAATGTTGCTTTCTCAACTAATCTTGACTAAATGATTTGAGCAGAAGCAGACGTATCTACCCTGGGTTTGATGCACCATATGCTAATGGAATGAATAGCAGCTCTAACACAAGCGTGTGTTTGGGAGTGGAAAGGAATCAAGGCATCAGTTTTGGTTGGGCCTGAAATAATAGGGTAAAAAATACCCCAGACCGGTGTTAATGGTGGCAGCCCTGACAAATAGACTAATCATATAATCTGTATTCTACTGTTCGCCAGATCCGGCTCTCATTATTTCTCTGCAGATGGACGACAACCTTCGTAAGAGTCCTCAGCATCCCCCTCGAAAGCTAACAACACTCAAGCTTGCTGCAGGTGGAGAAGGCAGTCCATTGAATCGTTTGTCACCTTGACAGCTTTTGTTGCACGTACATGTTTTTGCCTTCAACTCTTCTGAGCACCCCAGTAAATTTTTTAAATGAATGTTGTTTTTTAAGGGAAGAATCTGCTACTGGGTACATGCAGGGAAGAAATATAGTGTTAAAGTCTCCTATTTACATGTTCTTTTAAGAAATTGCATAGTTAAGGCTGACCACATACTAAGCTGAGGCTAAAGTAAACAAGAAGCTTATACCTGCAGATGTTAGAGTGATTTTGTACAGCATATTTTTTCATGTAGCCTAGTAGAAATGTTGACCAAAATTCCACTTACAGAACATTCACCCTTATTTTATTTTCTGGCTTTTGATTTTACTGTAATCATGGTACTGTATGTGAATGGGTATACTCTTGTATCTGTCTGAAAATTTCAAAGTCCAGTTGCAAAATTGGTGAAAAGACTGAAAAAAAATTAAACATTGCCTTTTACGGCAGCTGAGAAATGAAAAGCAATGAGAGGAAGTTAAATATTTTTATTGTACTTTCACGAGCTCTTCTGGGTCGTGAGTTTTAAGGTGGTTAGTATTTTTGAAAACTTGTCATGTTGTACTTTGAGGGGGATTATTGAAAAGTGTGTGCACTGTGGGGAATACAATGATGTACAATGCTAACATTTCAAAGGTGCTTGGTTTTAGTCCTGTGTGAAACATGTTTAGCCTTTGCGTAGTGTAATACCACATGCTGCAAATCTGTTAAGTCAAAATCACAGAGGCCTGGTAGTGAGATGAAGAGATTTGATTAGCTCCTGTTGGAACAAAAGACTTGACTAGCAAACATACCGTGGCTGTGGATTGAAAGGAACTGGTTAGGGCTTTATATGAAACCTGATGTAGGGTTTTAAATTTGTCACAGATGCCTTTGAGTTAGTTTTCTCTTTTTTAAATTTTTTTAAGCACTATAGTTCATTGAAAAACTAAAATAAAAAACAGCCAGATTTTTATTGTTTGACAGTTTAGTTCAGAGCTCTTTTATCTCTGCAAACTGTAATACATTGCAGCGCATATTTCTTCTGTTTAATTAAGGGACTTGGGTCTCATTGCTTTTCCTCTTAGCAGCAGTCTTGCTGGTTCTAGTGACCCAAGCAATTCTGTTACAAGAGGGATGCTGTAATTCTCTACTGGCAACATAATGGCAGAGGTTTCATGAGTGGGTGTAAAGAAAATTAGTCAAGGAGATTGGCCAAAATGACAGCACTTGGGATACAGAATTTCAATGGCTGTATGTATGGGATGACTGTTCTGGTTTTTTCCTTTTTCTGGCCAAATCAAAATAGTCTTTCAGCTTCCCTTCAGCTACTAGTCATGTTTGAGATATACAGATAAATTATTTCCTATTTATAAAGACAAGACTGTAGATTGTGTACATACTGTACTTTCAGACTTGGTATGTAAGGAATGCAATATCTTTAACATTTCTTAATTATAATTGAAATGTTGGGTTTCTCTAATGAGCACTTTAAAATAATGTTTAAGCTTCATGCTCTTCCTAGCGTATTTGTTTCAGTGATGTGAAATTAATCTAGCTCATCCTCATGATAATTGTATAAACCAACCGTCCACTACATGTAAAAGTAAGTCAAACGTTTAAAATTTTTACTGCCTTGTATCTTGACAAGGTTTAAATGAGATCAAGTCACATGGCTTTTCAACGTCTTTAATTTATGAACATGGCTATGGAGAATATGCCTTAGTTGGTTGCTTTTGTGAATATGTACACTCAGTCTTTAAAATCTCTTTGTAAAAAGGTAATTATTCTAAGAATAAAATTTTGGATTTTTTAGTAGCGTTTTGGTAGCGTTTCTTGTGGAAATTATATCAGAATTTTGGAACATTTTTCCTTGTGAAAAGATTTATCTTGTCCTTAAAAAAAAAAAAAAAACAAAAAACTAAAAAGTGCTGACTGCTAGAACAGGAAATCAGAATAATTTGGTGTATCCACAAGGTCAGTTTTTAAATTTTAATCACAGCTCTTCAATACCAACCCTTTCTTTCAACACAACTGCTTTTGCAAAGGGGGTAATGGGGACGCACAGGTTTTCTCATCTTAATAAATTTGAGCCTTGGGCTGTGTGACAGCAAAATTTTGACAGAGCAATGCCCAGGTAACTTCATTCAGTGGATGGCAGAGGACAACCAGGCTAAAGATCACAGCGAACGTTGCCAGCAGTAGTGTTCACCATCCCAGAAAAACAGTGAGGTTGCACTTCCTTCCTATTTTTACTTTTTATCCAAGGTGAATTTAAAACTAAACTCTGTTATGTGGTAAGTGTTACCTCTGGCCTGACAACACAGACTTGTCTGTTAGTTTATTAGCATATTTTGTATGCCTGGGTTTTGAAGCTGGGCAGTTAACCATGTCCAGGGTGGGATCAGTTTGAGAAACTGTAGCTGACTGCATCTGAAGTAGTCAAAGCTCTTTCTCTGGACAGCAGAGAAAGATGGGATCTAGGTGCAATAGATACCTAAAACAGCGAAGTGAATGGAGTCCTGAAAATGTGCATGTCTGCTCAATGTAGGGGAAGCCTTAGCTACCTCCCTCAGTAGAGAGTGAAAACGTGCCGTGGTGGTTGGCTGTTCTCCACGGCCTGAGGTTGCAGGGGGTCTGCAAAATACAAGGTGTCAGCCCTTCTGGCCAAGGAGCAGTGGTGGGGCTGTGAAACTGTCATATGCAGCCTGCCTCCTGTGCAGAGCAGCTGGCTGTTGTACATGCTGCAGCTCTGCAGTCTCAAAATACTGGGCTTTTTGGGTGTGTGCCTACAACATGCAAGTGCAGGATATACCCCTGGTTTTCCCTTGTCTTGCTGCTACCAGGGTGGCTGGTGGGCCACCTCCTCCTCCCTGCCCTCCCCCTGGAAAGTGGAGGCTGGGAACAGGTTATTACCTCAAGAACAACTCATCCAGCCTGCCACGCTTTCCCTTCTGGAGGAAGCTGCCAACTGTAAGTGGGGTGAACAGCTCTGGCAAGTTGCAAATTTAACACTCCTGCTCCCAGGCAATCCTATGGTGCAAACGTATGTGTAGATATCTTGAGGGCTATTCTGTGTCTTTCTGTCAGCTAGTTGTAGGAACATGTATATTCCTGAAGAAATAAGACGAGAAGTGTTATGAATGAATTGCTACAAATAAGGTCTATTTAACACTTCCAAGATAGCTTTAAAAATGTCTGTGCCTCCCTCTCTAAATATTGTTACATTAGGCTTTTATACACAGTTACACATTGATGAAATCACATCACTTTTGCTGATGTAGCTTAGCACTACATTAAGAAAAACACCCAGTTCTATTTGATTCCTGGTTAAAGTGGTTTCCTGACTCACTTGAGTAGGTTTCTTCTCTTGCTTGGTATTATTCTTGGCATTGCAGTAGGAATCATTCATAGTGGGGTGGTTTTTTTTGTTTTGTTTTGTTTTTTGTTTTGTTTTTTTTCTTTTTTCATGTGGAAAGGCAGACCAGCTTTTTACGTTAGCCTGACAAACTATGCTGTCTGTATCTCAAATCTGGTTGGTCTGTGCCATTGGCAAAAAGTTGTCCAATTCCTAACGTACTCGAAGACCATGTTGACTAACAAGACACTGCCTAAAAAAGGGTACTGTTTCACAGCACGAATGCCCATTTTCACAAATCATTTTAGTCTGTTGGTGGTTAGCTTGATTCAGCAAAATGTTTCATAATCCTGCCTAGTGCTAACCAATGCCAGTGAGTTGATGGATTTTGAAGCACTTGCTGGAACACTCCAGCAGGACCAGGCCATTCAGCACAGCAGGTGGTATGAAAGACCTGCACAGAGGGTTGAGCTGGTCAAATACTAAAGCCCACAGCTCAGAGCTTTCCATTCGGCATCTGGCCGCTGTCTTCATTCAGCCCTAACTGTGCTGGTGGAAAAGCCACTCTCTTCCACCCATCTGGTCCAGGTGTTTTAGCCACCACAGATGCCTGGTGAGGGAGCACCCACAGGGCAGCTTTGCAGAGCTTGGGAGTGCCCGTCCCTGCTGGGGAAGGTGAGAAGTGGCAGAGCACAGGCAGGTTTCTGGGTGAGAAGCTGTTCCCCTGGCCCAGCTGCCTGCCAGGCATGTGCTCCACGATGTCTGGCATACAGGCCTCTTGCAGCACTGCCATTCTGCACCTGTGCGGGACCCAGCCACACAGGGACGATGATGATGTGGGGCTTAATGCTCTTGTAGTACCTTTTGTCCTGGTCTGGGCAGCAGGGCAGAAGCCAAGCCCCACTGTGCCAGTCTCCTCCTTGCACTGGGAGACCTGCCCAGCAGTGGGGAGGGCTGGGGACAGCCTGCTCTGCAGCAGAGCTCTGTGTCAGAGGTAGCTGCCAGGAAGGAAGGCGAGTTCTTAGACCACCTTAGAGATGTGTTAAAGCAAAAAAGGGAAGAAGGCGTCCAGTGTCCCCTGTGCCACACTGGGTTGCTGTTTTCTGCCTGGAGCAAAGCTCCCAGGAACAGGTCCCAGGTGAAATCAGATCAGGCTGGAAGGAGAAGGTGGGAAGGAGAAGGAAAGAAAAGGTTAGCAAAGGAAAGGCATCAGAGGCATCTGCTTTTACCCTCACTAACCTGTTGTCTGGGAGATTTATCACTGTCACAGTACTTAGGACTGTGAAAGACTGCTTCACTAGCTATGATGTACTGCTCTTGTGGGAAAAAGGTGGGAAGACTCCAGTGACCTGCTGTAGGTTTTGAAAAATAAAGAAATTACTTGTAATGTGCTAGGCCAGTCTGCCTCAGTGCAAGACCAAGCAAGCAAGGTTTACTGAGTTTCATTAAAAGCTAAACTGAGACCCAGAGTCAACGATGGAACAACTTTAGTTCCACAGCAAGTAAGATCTGGCGGTGAATCAGGCTATGGCACAAGGCTGTTCCTCAGCACTGCTCGGCTCCCTTTTGCTCATTCCCTCATTAAAACCACATGGGTTTTTTTTTTCATCATGAATGTCAATGTTCCAAATTTTTACAATGTTGAAGTGTTGCATGTGGGGTCTGTTGGTGATTTACTGTTACCAAAATACAGAATGTTCCTGGTCATTTAGCTAAACCAAGAGTGCAGAGAAATTGCACGCCTTGGGTATCAAGCGGGCTCATTAAGTAGCAGCAGTCCTTGTGTAAGCATCCGGTGCTCAGCTCAAATTTGCCAAGCCATTTTGACAAGGGTGGCTAGGCAGCCTGCCAGTTCACACAGACACCTCATGGTTTTTGTTTCCAAGAGCACAGAGGTGAGAAAGGGAGAGCACACACAAAGAAGTGAAAGTCTCTGCAAAGCTACAACTTACCCAAGGCAACCTTCATGTGACGGAGGTGGGAGTCCAACTTCTCTTGTATTGTCATTTGCTGCGGTGAATGATCATTTATCAGTTGGTGCCAGCTGATTTACTGTTGGCACAACAGCAATTGTGCAAGTGGTAAAAATGACCATTTGGGAGCTGTCCTTTGCTGTTTCGGGAATAGGCTGTTGTCCTTACTGTGCTGCAAACACCATCCCCATGTCTGCCCTCTTGCCTCTGATGGATCGCTCTCTGTTGGCTTCCACATAGCTGATATTGCCCAACCATGTTCTTACAGGGTTTTGGCAGTTCTAATTATTGCTTATTTAGCTATAATATAGGTTTAATTATATCAAACAAACGAGGCTGGTTTTCTTTTCTGTATGCATTTTAATTGTTTTTATTTTAAATCTTAAGTCTCCTCCTCCAACCTTTTTCCATTCCTGTAGTCAGTTCTTTCAACTTATGTTTGACTTGCACTTGAATTCCACAGCATTAAAGAGTCAGATGCCAAAGTGAAAGTCTTTAGGCTCTCATTTGGGGTCTAGGTACGGGTATCTTTTTGTTCTGAGAATTGTAAAAAGCACATCAAAAAAAAAAAAAAAAGGAAAAAAAAGAAGGCTTTCCTTCTCACTGTTAAAAGGCAAGACCAATATATAGTTAAACTGAGCTGCATACGTTCAGGTCAGGATTTCCCAGCGAATTTTGCCCTTAGTTGTGAACACACTGAGAGGCATCTCTAGAAATTCCTCCAGCAGTGTGGCTCAGTAGCAGCCATAGGGAAAAGGAAGGCCTGCAGCACTTTCGCAGCCAGTGACATATGTTCTGCTGAAACTGTTGCTGTTGGAAAATCCAAATTTTTGAAACCTGTATGAAACCTGTTCTATGAAAAATGTACTCTTTTGGACAGGAGAGATTGCTCATACCCAGATAGGAATTTGGAGAGTGAAGAAGGAAACTGATGTGTATGGAACAGGCAAAAATTTTCATGGAATAGCTGATACCCTGTGATTACGTGGGAGAGGGATTTCAGCTCTCTGCTCTGAATTAAGGAAAGTGAGAACTCATTTTATCTGCTTCACAGCTCTAGGCAAGTGTCTGAGCCAGTGGATTGTTAGCTTTTCTGCAGTGGGCGAAGATACCTTGTGTTTCACAAAAATTCTTGAAAGGTCCTGTTTGCTCAGTGCAGGATATGAAAAACTCAAAAATCCCCCTGACTTCCATGGGGTAAGAAAGCAGTTTCCCATCTGTTCCATCTGCTTCCTCAGCAGCTCACAGGCAATATTCTGTCTGTTTGGTCTCCTTATTTTAGCTGAGCCAGGTAGCTGTCTTCACAGAGGGAAGACTAAGTGTTGAAATGGTGTTGGCAATCAGTGGCACACAGTGTAGAGAACACAGCAACGGAGTGACATGCTCAGAAGGACTGAAGTAGGCAGGATGCTTACTTTTCCCTGAAGAATATTTTGTGGGAGGCACAGTACCTGCTAGATACCGCCTCCAGCAACAGGCTGGTCTTGAGAGCAATCTCCAAGGGCTCCTGTTGTGCTCTTTGCAGCCCTGTCCAAGAAACATCAAATGCCACCAAAGAGCTTAGGGAGAGCAAGGTCAGCTGGGATTGCAGTCCCCCAGTGAAAGTGGGAAGAGTAGGGCATTACCCACGTTTCTCCTGATATTACCAGCTCAGCTTTCTCTCAGGTCAGCCTTAGGTCACACTTATGTATGCTCAGGTCAGTTTGGTGTAGAAGGCCCCCGACTTACATTGGCTTGTCTTGGCACTGGCATTGTGCCTGTTTGCTCTCCTGCAGCCTCACCAGCCTGAGTGAGACCGAAATGAAAGTTGCCAGCTGTCCATGGAATTGCTTATTGGGTTTGGTTTGGGAAGCTCCAGCACATGTCAGGATGCTCCCATCAGTGCTTGCACAGCTTTTGCCCTGGGATTTAGTGACCAGTTGGCAGTAGGACAGGAGACAAATATGGATGTCCTGTCTTTGAGCATGAGAAATTCAGATGTAGTCATGACAAGCACTAACTCTGAACCAAGCCTGACGCACAGCTTAAATGAGAGAAGCCAAGATGTCAGTGACAGGAAAGTGGGAGCAGAAGTTCCTTTTAGTATCCTATATAGTTCATAAAGGAAAACAGTTGAAGAGGAGTCCGTGGCAATTTTAGAGCCTTTTGTATTTGCTTCTTTGCTGGGTTTCTGAGGGGGGCATATTCCTGGAAAGAGGCTCCTGGATGCTGGCTGACTCATCAGGTTGCAGGAGAGGTAGGTGTTCCTAAGAAATACAAAGGGCTGGTTTCCAGAGCTGGGTTAAAGCACATGCCAAGCTTCTAAAGTGATTTGTAGTCTGGAAAACCTTTGCAGAGTATGAGTTTGCTGTTTTATCTGGCGGAGTAAGGAAGATTTCCTTACCTCCTTCATAGCAAGGGCATGCATTTGTAGAAAAGTCCTGCCCACATCTGCATAAGGCTGCATTTTCCACTCTCGTTTTCTAACTCACAGTTCTGACACCCAAAATTCTTCCATGCTTGTTGGTTTCTTGTGCCTGGCAAAGTCTGATATAAAGAGAAATCAGGGTTGAGAGTGTTTTGTTCATTTGAGTAAGACAATTGTCCACTGGCATAAAAGGAAGTGTTATTTCCTGTATCACAAGATGTACACCTAGAGAAAGAAATGGTAAGCACCAGAATGACATCTGCTATCTGAATTGTCAGGCTATATGAAGGGTTTTCAACAACCTTAGAGCCTGCATTGTTTCACTGTGTCTGCTGTGCTGTTAAAGCATTATTGAAATTGCATATTGTCATGAGGGGGATGGTACAGAAAAAAAGAAGACCACATTTCTTCCAAAGATAATTTGGATTAAATAAAATAGGCTACACTCCTGGAAGTTACCTACAGGATGCAAACCATCTGATTTTCGTTAAGCAATTAGCTGCTAGTTCTTAACCATAATGATATCTTTTGCATTTTCTTTCAGTCAGTTCAGTGTGGTCTGAGGTTTTGATAACTTTCTTGTGTGTTTTCAGCTCTGAAAACACTTTCTTCAGTTATAGGTTTACCAGATGTCTCCCTGAGCTTTTGTTTGAGATAAGTCCTACAAAAATTCAGGTAATTTAGCATATGAAGTTGGCACACCCTGGAAAGATTTGATACAGAGTAATTTAAAGTTGATATAAATGCATTTAATTTACCTGCTTTTTTCTTCTGACTACATCTGATGGCAAATATATTAACTTGACCTCCACTTTCTCCCCTCCCATGTTTTTATGAAATTTTTTCCTGGTGCACTTTTGCAGAAGCCTCTGGTACTGCCACAGGTCAAACATCAACACTGAATAAGTGGGATGACCCCTTAGCTTGACCTGGCATAAGCAGTTGCACTGCTTGTGCTTCTTTGCTCTTCACCTTTTTTCAGGACCTTCGCAATTAGTCGGTAGGAATCCTTCTTGAATTCTGCAAGAAGTTACTGGTAATTTCAGGTACATCACAGGAAGGTAACCCACAGTGCCTGGTTGGATGTTGCCTTTCGGAAGGATGTTTTCCTAGGCTCTGCTTTATCATATGGATGAGGACACAGTGAACTAAGTATTTTTGCAAAGAAATGGATGCACTTCTCTTGCTTAACTCTCATAACAAAATGACATGAGGTCTGACATCACTGGTCAGGCATGAACCCTGAGAAAAGGTTTTTGAAAGTGACAATATTATTTATTGGACCTGCAGCTCATAATATTATCCTTGCAAAATGATGTTCACTTAGGAGTTACCAACATTGTTTCTAATTGTGTTTTAGTATCTCCCCATTAACGCACTTGTATGCTGAAGCAAGACAAAGAAGAGTCTTTAGAGGTTAGTTATGTCTGTCTGAGCCACGGAGGTGTAGGCTCTGCAATGTGACAAGATTTTCCAAAGGCTGATCTCTGTATCTCCCAGCCTGATCTGCAGCTGTGTCACCTCTGGAAACTGACTCCTAAGGTGCCCTTGGAGAGCCCAGCTACTGATGGGATCACTTTATCTGTCCATCAACAGTGAAAGCAAATAAATTGTTTTACAGCTCACAGTATTACTCCATAGACATTACAAAACAAGAGGTGAAGAAGGCTACTGTACTGGGAGCTTGGCATCAAAGAAAGACTTGGAGCAGCAAGCAGCATGTCCAGGATGCAAAGAAAGGATCCTGTGTGAGGACCTGATAGCACGTTCATCACTTAGAGTCAGAGCAGTCTGTAATCTCACCGCCTGAGTTTTCCAAGGTGTGCTGTGGTATCTCATGCTAAAAGTCTATGCTTTTTCAAACAATTTGTCACAAGACAAAGGTACTCAGTGTACTAGAAAGGAGAGTTGAAATTTTTGTTGATTTCTCAAAAGAGCAATCAGGTAGATATTCTAAACCATATGTTCTCTGTTTGTTGAACTAACACAACAATTTTTTTTTACCCCACAGCAGATAATGGTAAGAACTACCTGGGGGTTTTGACAAAATCATTCAGAGAGAGACCAAAAGGATTATTTTTTGATAGAAGCATTTATCTTCTTACTTCATAATGATGTAATACTTGCCCTTTGAATTTCTTTGAATAACTTTACTTGTGTTACAGCATGAGTGAATTTTACTTTTCTCCATTTCCAAACCTCTTCCTTCACTGAAAACTGAACATAGTTGCGACTGTCTTCCTGAGGAGTCAAGCATATGAGGCAGAGCTGTGTTTTTTTCTAGAAGGTATTTTAAAGTATTTAAGGCTTTGTAAAGAAGAGCAGAACTTCAGTTGGTGTGGAAGTGTGAAACCTGATGATGCCTTGTCACAACAACTAGTCTCCATTCTTGGCAAGCCTTGAGCAGAGGGACTGCAGATTTTCCTAGGAAACGAAATGCTGGCTGTGACAATACGAGCAGTAAATGCACTTCGATTCTGTTCAGATTCCAGAAGTCAAGTCGTCAGTCATATTAAAATTCAATACTTATTAAACAAAGATCTGTTGTATGTAAATGAGGCCAGCTGATCAGGCCCTAGGTTTTGTGTCCTAAAAGTAAACCAGAGTGTCATATATAGTACTGACTCAGAAAAAATACTTTTTCTCATGAGTCACTAACCCTATAAACAAGCAGTATACTATCCATAGGACATTTTATAGCTACTGGCACCTGTGGCTCAATTTACAAAATGCAGTGTAAAGGCTGTGTAAGAAAGCCTGTTTGCAACTTAGAGCCCATTACACCTCTCTGCAAATTCCAAATTTAAAACTTCATTTGTAGCATGAATGCTCTTAGCTAGTGGCATTTATTTAACATGGAATATTTTCCTCCAGGTCAAATTCCTACAGACTAATGAAGTACAACCTATACATTGTATTTCATGAGTTGTAGTGATTTTTGAAGCTCTTTCACATTTTCAGGTATCAAGAGGAAGCTATGAAAATTTTTAATGTACAAGGGAGTGTGTGCTACTCGTTGGACCTTTCCCTTTGGACAAGCAAGAAAGAAAACTATTAGACTGCATGTTCTACTGACTGTTGATCTCTGCTTATGTACAGCTCTTGCTGAACTTGAAAAATACATCTGGAAATCAAATATACATAAAAATCATAGAACAAAGACAGACCTTCTTGTTGGCTTGCACTTCAGATGTGGTTAAAGAAGACGGGTTCCTAGGTTTCCTTATCAATTTGAGCTTTGTAAATCTTGACCAGCATCTCTCTCACACTGTCTTGCTCAAAAAAAGAGATGTATGAAGTTTAACTGTTGTCAGCCAAAAGCAAGAACATCAAAGATGCCTTTTCAGTTGTCCCAAAGAACCACTATTCAAATAAAATCTTCCCATTACCTCTCCCTCTGTGCTAATAGATCAGCATTAACAAAAAAGCACTCCAGATAGAGTACCTCTGACCAGCAACTGTTGTAAGAACCTCTCCCATCTGCAAGGTGAAGTGAAACTAAATATTGATTTTGCTAGCCACCAGTATCAGTAAATAACCTAACATGAAAATTAGAGTCTCTGCTCTAGACATGGGACTCTTTCATCTATGTCAGTTCTTCAGCTGTGATCTTAAATACTCTGTAGAATAATGTAATATGTTCATAAAACTGTATTTCCTGAGGCTTTTTCCCCATACTCACCACTAATATAATTAATGCAGTTGGCAGGGATGAGCGGGAGCTGATTATGCTTGACCTCTATAAACATCTGCAGCACGCAGGGTGCCTACTCCTGTTTGAACCGCTTGTAAAACGTGGATAGTAAACCATCTGTTCCTAGTGTTTTCCCAGGGTGCAAATGGGATCCAGGAAAAACAGAATGTTTTGCTAACTGTAAACCAGATACCATAATGGTAATTAGACTCCAGTTTCCTTTAATGGCTTAAAAGTCTTTAAATTTGAATCACTTCAACACATGATACCAGTAACATGCATGCAAAAAGCATTAAAGCCAAAAAAATTAAGGTGGCTCATTAGAGCTGATCCTTCTGTTCATGAGTAACAATTGGAGAGCACTACTTTAGGTGCAGTCATTAGTGCACACATTAGTTCTTCCAAGAAAAGACATTACAGAAGTTTCTCTGAAAATGGGATATTTTAGAGACCTCATTGGTTAAAATGAAAAAAGGCTTCACCTGGGCAGGCACTTGGTGCACTGCAGCATCACTTGCATCCCCTTACACCTCAGGAGCACCCTGGGTCTGCTCATTATACAGCCATTTGAGAAGGCAGAAAAGGTGTCCAGCTCTCAGGCATGTCTGGCTCGGCGTGAGCAGTGACATGACTGCTGCCTTGGTGTCCAGATGTGCCCATGGCTGGTGGGGAGTGTGCTCTGCAGGGGGCAAGGCAGTCTGGCTTCAGGGAGACACCTGTAACAGGATGCCCAGGCCTTAGGCAAAAGGGAGGAAGGGGCCCACCGGAAGAGCAGCTGCCGGCTCCATTGCCTCCAGGGGGGTACCATTCCCTGCACGGTCATTTCAAGGCCACGCTGCCTGCTCTGACCACGCTGGGTCACCCTCTTCTCTCCTTGCCCCAGTCTGGAGGTCATGGTCTGCAGCATTCTAGGCTGGGGTGGTCAGTCTCTGGCATACAGCACCATCACAGCGTTGGCTGGAAGAGGCTGCTGCAGGTTCCTTGTCCCTCCCCACTCGGAGCACAACTGCTGCTAAGTAGGACTGAGCTGTGCACAGCCAAGTCCCAAAAAGCCTGGAAGAAAGTGGCTCCACACCGTCTCTGGTGACCTGATCTAGTTCTGCACCACCCCCGAGGAGAGGAAGCTCTCCTAGCATGCCATTTGAATCCCTGTGCAAAGAGCATTTTGGGTGTTTATCTCTTTCTGTTGAGTTTCCTGAGGAATGCTTAAATTCACTGTTGCATGTTCATTCCACTGCACTTCCCAACCTCCATGCACACAAACCACATGAAAGCAAAAACCCCACCCAAAGCAGCACCTCAAGTGTTACAGAGCAAGTGGGCACATACAAGCAAGTGCAATTTCTTTCTTCAAAAGATCATCAGAGTAGGGTTTTCTCAGAACCTTTTCAGGGTTTGATAGGCAGAACAGTATGCTGCAGAGAAGAGAGGGTGAGCTGAGGATTTTATTTCAGTCGGTAACACCAGACTTGGAAGCTCTACACAACAAGTACAAAAATCTTGGTTTAAGTGGCACACAATCGGAGCACTGATAAGTCTTCACAATGCTGGGAGGACCTGGGAGTTATACATACGGCACATTATTCAGCACAACAGCTTATTTGAGGGTGTAACATATGCCAAGCAAGATGACATCAGATCTCAAGAATCTATATTGCACATTGCTGAGCTGATAACCATGACAGTTCTGAAAAGTGGGAGGAAAAAGATAAATAGAGTTTTGAACAGAGGGTGTCGAAGGATTTTCAACAACAGGAATATAAGGGAAGAAAAAAGTTTACTTGGTGAAATGAGAGAACTCAAGTAACTGAGGAGGAGTCTGTCCTCATGGGGTATAAGAAAATTGCAGGCATCTAGAATGGGGTTTGGCCACTGTTGTAGAGACTAAGCTGTGTGTTTAACTGGCTTTTTTTTTTGGTGAAGAGAGATCTAATTTCTTATAGTTAGCATAAGCATGGGTAACCTTTTCAAGAACTAAACATTTACTACTAATAACGTGTTGGAGTTACTATGGATTTCTGCCATGAACTGCTGGTATATTGAGTATGACACTACAAGCCCTGTGCTATGTTTTATAATAAAGTATTCTCCTGTTTTGCTGGCTTGCTTCCTTCAGCATGGATTTGTTCAGCATCGCAATCCCAGTAGTGATGGTAATAGCTTCCACTGAAGTGGATCCAAGTGTACGCTACAAAACATCCTTTCACCCACCACTGGCTGCAAAATAAAGGAATTGTTCAAGTGTATGAAGTAACTATTTAAATCAGATTTGAACATGAAATGAAAAATCATTCTGTAGCCAACTGAAACAGCATGGAAAGTTTGCAGATGTAGATGGTAACTGCCTGAATTGGAATCCAGCCAGTAAATCCAAGCTAACATCCTGGTGTAAAAGCTTTACTAGACACTCACTCCTACAGAGGGAAAGGCATGCCTGAAATGGGAACAGCAATAGGCGGTGAAGACTTCTCTTTCATGCCTCGTGTCAAAGACATCATCACTTGCAGCACACTTCCATCCCCCTCTTTCAAAGTGCACTTTGCTTAGTCAGCCAGTCCCACCACAAGTTGCAGCATGCAGATTGTCCTGGGAGGGCTCTCACACAAACACTGTCTTGCTTCATTTGCCAGAGATGACAAGTGATGGAGTGGTTGCTATTGACTAAAGTAAGTAAGTATTACTACCTTGCACACATGCAGTCCAACACTTCGAAATAATTTGAAATAGTTTGAAAATCTAGCAGCTCCCAGTCTGGAGAGAGGCTCGGTGTAGGGACTGCCTTGGAGCGTGTAAAACATGCTGGCCAAAAGCCAGTGCAGGACTCCTCAGGCAGCCCTGCTCTGCTGCTTACTAAACACTGAGCTTCTCCTTTTGCTGGAGCAGCTCTGGCAGGTGAGAGTAAACCCATCAAAAAGCCATTTCAATGTGTGTGTCTCACTCAAATGCTCAGCAGGCCAGACCAGCAAGCAGCCTTGCTTGCTTTGACGTAACGGTCACCACATTACTCCCTGGAAAACACAAAGACCAAGATGAACCTGGGTTTTCCTCACATTGAAATGCTGAATGGATCATGCAGGTTCACACACTGGATTAATGATAACAGGGGCTCCCACGTGGTGAAACTTCTGGGCCATCATGTCTATGTCCACCCTGTTAACTATGCGGAATGGTGCTGAGCACATAGGGAAGATCCTTCCTAATGTGCATTTTTAGATACTGTTGCTTCTTAGATATTATCTCAGCTTCATCTCATCTCTATTCTAGTTTTCATCTCCCATTGACAGTGGAGACATCTGAATGACATCCATGGTGGCACATGCGGCTGGTGTTCACAGCCCTGGGAAACCCATATCAACCTCTCAGTGTGGCTGAGAGCCACAAGACACACAACACACATGCCAGGAAGTTTAAGGTATGGTTAAGTGACTGGCAGGGAGAGGATGACCAAGGCTCACTGCTTAATTATAGGCTGGGGCTGTGCACATGCCTGCATCCCAGGCTGTGAGATACCAGAGTCCTTTCTGCTGCAGATCCAGGCCACCCTGCCACTGCACGCTAGCACACTTCCATGAGACCAAGCTTCCTGTTTGCATGGCTGTTTCTGCAGAGATGTGGCCAGCCCTCCCTGTCTCAGAGCATTTCAAAACAGCATGACAAGCTCTCACAAACTGGCCTCTAAAATTCACTGGTTTCACACATTTTTGCACAGTAGAATACCTCCCAGGAGATAAAGAACCGTCAATGTGCGCTTGCTGCCCAGAAAGTGAACCATGTCCTGGGCTGCATCAAAATAAGCATTAGCAGCAAGTCAAAGGAGGTGATTCTCCCCCTCTACTCTGCTCTTGTGAGACCCCACCTGGAGTACTGTGTTCAGATGTGGGGCCCCCAACATAAAAAAGACCTGGACCTGTTGGAGCAAGTTCAGAGGAGAGGGCCTGCTCCACAATCTGGACAGCCCTGAGGTGTCAGAGAGGCTTGGGTAGCAGTGTGACTTGCAGGCTTGTCAGGTTGGGAGTCTAGGCATGTTTTAATTCGTTTGGTTTCTTCAGCAATTGCTGGTCTGACCGACTGAGCAGGGATCTCCATCCTCCCCAGACCAGAGCTCTGCTGAGACATCAAACAAGACCCCAGTCACCCTTTTCCACGCAGACTGAGAAGTATGACCTGGTGGCAAATAAGCATTTGACACTAATCCATGGGCCTAGTGATGCTTTTTGTGGAGACTTTTGGTTCACACCACCAGCAAGAAGTTCACACTTTTGGCACATGCTTGCAGGACCCTGGGCTCAAACTCACTTGCGGCTAACCGTGCTCTGGTGGGAAATGATAAAGTCCACTGATGTGATTTAGAGGTACCTCAGCCTGTAGGCTCAAAAAAGGGAGGAAAATGTGCAATAAAGAAACTGCTAAGGAGAGAAATAGAGGAAGAATTTATCATCAAGTGGAAAGACAACTTCTTGAGGAATACAGAAACTATGTTCTTACTGCAGTTCTTTGGAAACCAGAAATATTTCAGAGCAATTAGAAGTTATGCTTGTTATTTAAACAGCAGTAGTGTTTTTCTTATGCTCTTGGTACCCAGTCAAGAAAAAAAAACAGCTGACACCACACCTGAAGCTGACAGTACCTGTTTTTCCAGGGGCTCCTGGCAGTTAGTTTGAATTCCCTGTTGTCTACCCAGTCTCTCCTTCACACTGCTGGGGAAATCTCCACAGAGGGGTTCTGGAGGATCTCCTGTTCCCAGCAGGCTGCCCAATTCTGTGGACAGGGGTGGTGCTCCTTCTATGGGAGGAGCTGGTTATGTTAGGCAGCCTTTTCCCTCCAGGTGGAGATAGTGACCAGCTTTGGGGTTTATTTCTTTTTCCAGTAGTTCTGGGGACAAAATGTTTCTGTTACGACTGCATTTCTGCCAGTGTCTGAAAAAGCAGATGTGCCATCTGAGCAGGGCTGATGGTTTTATAAACACAGCGTTTTCTGACAAAACCATCCCTTGCATAGTCCTAAACAAAACTGTTCAGCTGTGTCCTTGCCGTAGGCAAGAATATCAAAGTTCTCAATCATCAGCAGTTTTTGAAGTTTTGGAAAGTTAACATTAACTGAAAAGGCAATCAAAGTGTTTTCGTAAGTTGATCTTAAGTATACGCCTTTGCATTAAAAGCCCTTATCATTTCTCTGACAGAAATATAAGCCAGTATTAATTAGGACAAGCCTGTCTTTCCAGTCTAGTTAACTTGATGGGACACTGAACTAAGCAAGGGAAAATACTCTTTTTTTTTTTTTTTTTCCAAGTCAGGATTGCTTTGGACACCATTGCAGAGAGTTTATAAACTGTGGAGCTAGTGAGTCCTCCAGCAGCAAAGCAAGATGGGGTGGCAGGTCTCCCAGTGGTGTCCTGCCCTGCCTGTCTGCAACTGCCATGCCCCACAGCAGCCCTCTCCCTGCACCCAACACATTCCTCCATCCCCAACCCAGAGCTCCCCATCACCTCCCACAGCAGAGATGCTCTGTCTCCATTGCCAGAAAAGACTCTGGAAGCAGTGGGGTTTGTCTTGCTGTTCACTGCCCTGCAGGGCACAGTGGGATCTGGGGATTAGTGCTATGGCAATTTCACTGCCTCCTCCTGCAAACCTTCTCCCTAGGGCTTTAGATGACTTGTACTGTATGTAGCAGAGAGCAAGAACTATTGCAAATTCAGTGTGCTGGCCTTGACCAACTGTGGATTTTAAATATGAGCAGATGGAGAACACCTCCATATTTACTTCTAATTACTTCTCACATTGTTAAAATCCTCCATAGAAAGCTAAATTAGAAGAGATGGTGAGAAACATGAGATTTTTAGATTTTACAAGGCACAAAGAGCCTCCCCAATCAACATGGCTATATGACAGTTTTTCTATCTACCTCAGCATTTAAGGATTATCACCTCTTGAGCTAACCAGCTGCTCCACGACCCCACAGTCTGGGAATTGCTGCAGTAAGAAGACACATATGTACCTGTATACAACGTCACCTACACTGGTCTGGGTGCTACTGTTATACTTGAATTTCTCGCTGGCTCTGTGTGTTGTACTTCATCTGACAGTACGGTATTTCAAGAGGTTCCCCAGTATGAAACAGGCCAAAAAAAAAAAAAAAAAGCATGAGAGTGTTGTCACATGCCTGAGATGCCTTGAAAAAGGGAGTTCATACCTTTTCATCTGAAATTTCCTCCTGGAATTTCTTCTTGTCTAGATGAAGACCCAAATAAGCCACTTGTACAAAGTCAACAACTGTTCCACATTTTCTTCCACATCACCAAAATACTCAGCTATCTTTTTATTTTGTATGCTGTCAGATGCAGGTTTTACATCACCTGCAGCAGCTCTGATCTTCTTCCTTGGAGGTGACACAAGGGCTAAGGCTGACCTCGTAAACTAAGCAAGGCCTTTCAAGACCCTCCCTATACTAATTCTACCCTGGTAGAATAAAACCAGATCTGAGAAGTCCTCTAGAATCCCAGCACTTCACAAAGAATGAGAAGCAGGTGATGAGCCCCTGTTGTAGCAGTGTTAAGGCACCATCAAAATAGCAGCTAATATAGGTAACTGCTGACTGCGGAGATCCCACCCTCCTCCAATCTAACCAACACTTCTGCTCCAAGATGTGCAATATAGAGAAGAGGTTCAAACCTGGCAACCGTATGTAGTTAGCTCTCATAACTTGGTCTTCACAGCCATCCACCCCAGGCTTGGCTCTTCAAAACAGATAGTCCTTCTCTCCATCTGGCCTCAGAAATACACTTCTCCTGTGGGAGATGATCATCCTTCATATGGTGAGCTGATCTTGCTTCTGCTTTTCAAGATCCAGACCTATTTCCTGGCTCTGCACAAGGGTGGACACAGCAGGACTACACTGATGCTATAGTACACAGCAGGAGTGATTTCCAGAACACCAAGCACCCTCTGGTGTGGCATCCGCTGACAGCTCAAGCTCAGACCAAGGCACTTTCACTTAGCCAGGACTAGGGACTCAGGACACCTGTCCCTTTTGTAAGGCATAGCCAGCTGAAAACATAGGAAACAATTTAATAAGAACCTTCCTTGCTCCTACCCCGTTCCTCAGGGATTCAACAGTCCAGTAGTCATGGAAGATATTTATTTTTCTTAGAATTAATCCAGGTGTGAGGTGAATTAACTGACAAAGGCCTCTGATCACCACCAGATGTTTGCAAAATACCCAAACAACAATGTGTGTTTGCTTTTAAATCTGGTTTGCATTCATGAGGAAGAAGAAAAGGGGGGCACAATTTGACCAGTGTTGTATTTGTGTGGTTAAGATGATGGATAATGAATTTTGTTTGTGTCTCTCCAAATCCAGAAAATTGTCCTGTAAGACCCATGGCTCTTTTTTGTTTGATGTTTTTTACCCTAGAAAAAAGTGATATGCAGGGTTCAAGCCTTTGCTGATAGAACACCAACCCCCCCCCCCTCCTTCCCGGCTTACTAAGGCAATGCGGAAGTACTGGCAATGATTGAAACTCATTTTTGGATACCTACTGCTTCTTGTCCTGCCCCTTAGCACAGCCATGGATCCCCTTATTTCTCATCACAGATTTTGCCTACCTCACTGAGATCAAGTCTCAGGCAACTCATTACTACCCAAGAGCTGTCCGATAAAGGACATGCGCGGATTGATACAGGAAAGTATGCTGCAGTTATTACTGGCACCAGAGAGAAAGTTCCCCTGGAATGCAGTAGGAGTGGGCCATCAGTCCCAGGAACTATACTTTGCTACAACTTTGTGTAACAGCTAGTGTGAAAGGGCCCCAACCTTGCAGAAGCTTAAGGCAGTATTGCCATTAATAATATTGCAGCAGCAGGAGTTTCTGATTAAACACACATCTTAAAACAGGCAGAAGCTCGTAGTGGTGTCAGAGTCATTATGTGGCAACACATATCCCTCCAACAGCTGGTGCCAAGCAACCCAACCTGTCTAAGGATACCTCTTTCAACACCTCCCCACCCGTGCCAGACAGCCAGGGGAGGGGAAAGCCTGTCCCAATTACAGCAGTTACTCTCAGCATTAGGAGAAATGGTATTTTCTTTGCATTAGCCTCCCTCATCCAGTGCTTATAACCTGTTCTCTCTAGATTTACAAGATAACCTGGTAAACCTGTACCAGTACTGTATATCCTTAAACAGCAAATGTTGTCCATTTGGGGGTACCAATGTCCTTGGCTTACTGAGACCATCATTGAAAAAATCGTCCCATTACCTTGCTTTGGAAAAACCTCACTTTCTTTCTCCACCCGTTAATTCCTGTCAATGTACACAGTGTAAAAGCCTTGTGGTTTAACACAGCTATTTTAATATTGATTCAACATGTCATCTGGGGTTGGATCTCTACCCAATTCATCTGTTTGCCTGTCTCTTATCCATCTGTCTATAAATCTTATTTGTTACACAGACATTTCATTCCAATATAGTCTTAACGTATACTATGGGAACAGTTTTTGCTGACCCACCCTCCAAGCAGAGAACAGCACTTGTGTTTTCACAAGGAGTTGCAGCCAACAAGGCAATTCGTTGATAACAATAGAGGATCACAGAAGAACCGATATCTAAACACAAGAAAAATTAAAGAACAGTTCTCTTAAGCCTCAACAGAAATGTAGTTGTGCAACATTCTGGGTTTGGCTGTTAAAATAGCCTTGCATGTATTTCCATTCAAAACGTTGCAGTCTTTAATACGTTATAAAGGTAGTGACAACAATAAAAAAATGAGAATAGGGCATACAGTGACACCTTTCAGACTAGATTTCTTCATTGTTTTATTTTCTCAATAGCCCATTACACAGAATAAAGAGTGAGTTTTCAAAAGCATGGATTTATTTAGCCAGTCACTGGAGATGTAAGAGGCAGCGATACAATAAATGCCTGGCCAGCATTCTTCAAACATAACCCCAAAGATTTAAAAAAAAAAAGCTGTATCAAGAGCTGGACAAAAATATTTTAAAGAGGTAATAAACCAATCTATAACATTAACCTATTCAATATTATCTGTTCTGTAAGGGTGAAACTATTTTAAAAGATGAGAATGTAATACATTCATCTTTCCCTTTTCCTCCTTCCTTCAGTTAAAATTATTACGTTATTATTAAACATCAAAATGAAAAACAACACTTAAAATAAGGTTTTGCAATAAACAGCACCAGCTCAGATCTATCCCTTTTATTACAAATAAAGTTGTCATAGTACAACCCCAAGATCTACCACACATCTTTGCACATATAGCCCCTCCAGGTTTGTTAATAGAAAAAGGAGCAAAATGTGCCTGTTAGTCTACAGGATTTAATTAGCTCAGATGAACCACACAGCCACAAGATCATTCTAAATGCACAGGAATAGTAGATTACTGAAAGAAGCAAACAAAGGATGACATTTGGATGAATTCTGATGAAAGCTCTCTGGGAACTGAACAGGCTCCAGAAAGTTCACATAGCTCACTCTGCTTTCCACAGTTCTTAAACTTGTGCTGGTACTAATTAAGTCCTTTGGTAGTCAAAAGGCAGATGAGAAAAGACATTGAGGTATATTTTATGGACTAATTCTGCAAGGTCTTTAGTACCTTAAAATATAAAACTTTACTGAATCCAGAATGGCCTTTGAGTATGTAACACACAACTGGGGCTATGCCAGCTGCAGAGACAGGCTTGGGTGCCTCCTGTGGACTGCATGGGGGCGAGTGCTGAGAAGAGGCTCTGGAGCAGATCCCACACACTTGTGTCCACATGCACTGTAAACCAAAGCACCTTTTTATCCACCTGCATTACTGTGCACGGTCCTCTTTTGTAACAGTCCTTCTGCTCACCCAAAATGATGGCAGCTACAACAGAGAGAGAATAAAGGGAAGGAAGGAGCTGAAGAGTAGTCACTCTCCCTGCTGTTCCTAAACTGAATAACTAATACTATTTTATATTCTGTCACACTGCCTGTTAGCAGCACAGATGGTAAAAATACCCCCAAATGGAAAGGAGTGCAAAATAAAGATATAGGCATGTGGAACCTAGACAGGATGACTGTGGGGTAAGCAGAGTACATTTGAATACAGCTAAATGGCAAATCATCCATTGAAGACTGCAAAGCATAGCGTAGGTTTTCAGAATAAGGGAACTCATCCCAGCAGTATGAAGAAGGACATGGAGTCGTTGCAAATTCTTAGATAATCTCAAGCTCCCTGTGTGACACAGGGACCGCAAGGGCTAAAGCAGGACATGAAAATGGACCTGCGTCTGGTTGTAAAAAAGTTGCCACATGTCTGTCTATGACGTTGGTACAAATACTGGAGTGCTCAACTGGCTCCTGATGCCCACAGTTCAAGAAGGATTCTGTTCAATTAGAAGGTCTCAAAGCAAAACTAGGAATGATTGGAAAATGCCTCCTAGTAAAGGACTGCAGGACCTCAAGTATGTGCAGATTAGCATAAAAAGAGAAGTTTGGATCTTGAAGACAGTCTAAGAATACTTGTAAGGACACAGAAATAGGATGTTAAGTTCCATTATTGTGTCAGAGAATGGTATAGGCAGACTCAGTGGCCAGATATTGAGGTGCGATAAACTCAACTAGAAACACGGCACCACATTCTTAACAGGGAGAATACTTACTTTTTGAGACCTCTTTGCAATGTGTGGTTCCACTGCTCCAACACAAGGTGAAACCAATTCAGGATGCTTCTCTGGCCTTAGTTTTAGAAAAACCCCAGACTGGATGGTCACAGCATCTCTTCTAGGCTTTCAGCACTGAGACTCTTGCATCTTCCCTGGCCCAGCTTTGTTGAAACTAGCATTCCTATGCACGCACTAGGCCTACATTTCAGCCATACAATTAAGGCTTGGTCCTTTAAGTAGATAGCTCAAGGGATCTGGCCTACAAATGAGAGAGGAATCAAAAAGTTTCAGTGCCTGAAATCAGGTATTGCTATTGTCTGTAGCAGCATGCAACTTGTTTGTTAATGAGCTCATTAATCCTTCGTTCTCTGAAGATCTTGCCTTTGAGGTTAGATAAAAGCTTTTCTCTGTGGACAGTTCCTCTTCCTTGGCCGCTTTTCTTCCCCAGGAGCAAAGACGAAGCCCATGCAGAAGTGTGTGTTTTGAGTCAGGAGCTTGGCATTTGTTGAATAGAGCAGCGAGGGCATTCCCTCAACATCCCAAGTGGTGGTAACATTGGATAATTTCTGATCTTAGCCCCTGGAAGATTTACTTTGCTTAGAGGGGGTGGTTGCTGAAACTACTCAGCAGCTGGAGGGGAGTTGAATCTCATTTGTGAAATCATGCCCATGCTCTTACCTCCTAACCCTGAAACTGGGATGGATCACAAGATTGTGTTATGGGCCCTGGCAGCAGGTGATGCAGGAATAAAGCCATGTGCATGACAGACACCACTATTTCTCTCCACCACATCAAGCCTTTAAGAGGAATCCATATAAATGTTTCCAAAACCCTCATAAAGATGAGTTTTACATGTGGCTTATTCATGCTGCTGCATTTTTGTTGCCTCCTTTTTGAGGCACTCCAGAGGTCAGAGGAAGGCATATGAACTGGAGTCCAGTAACAGGGGCAGTGGTCTCCGCAGGCCCAGGGACTCCACAGGCACAGGGCATAGCTGCTGAGGATCTGTACACTAAGAGCTAAACCCCTTACCTAGGTTTCTGTGGGTGAACCTGACGTGATGGCTTCACTACTCCCCAACAACACACTCGTGTCTCCCTGAAGGGGAGGTATCTGGCTGTAGATTTGGGGTGTGGGAAGGAAAACAGTTGCAATGCTTTGATGGGGAGGAACTCATCAGTGCAGACCTGATCTTTACGTTGGGGTGGAGGTGGGACGGGGAGGCTGGGTGGAAGGCAGAAAACCTCAACTATTTTGATATTTTAAAGGTGGCAGGTGCCTATTTTCTGACACTGTTACACAACCAATTTACATACCATTTTTTCCTGGCCTTCAACATATGGCAAGGACATTATTTCTTCCTTTTTTTAAAACAGATGGAGGCTGCTGGTCACCACAGCTCTGCTGAGAGTCAGTTCACTATTTGGAACATACGTGGACTTGGTGAAACATATTCCTCTTATGAACTGGCTAATCTTTGAAATTTAAGATTCTAGAGTTTCCTGTACCATCTTCAAAGAAAAGCGATGGATGCTTTTTTTTCCTCCTCTTAACAATCACGCTCTAAAAGTCCAGTAACTCAGAAAACAGGAAATTAAATGAATTACTGCAAAATCCTGCAGACAAGTCTGACTTTCTTTTTACAGCTAACAAAGATAATATGTTTTTATACAAAAACCTTAGAATGACTACACTACTAGATTTTTTTTTTTTGCACGTAATTTATTTACTTACACTATACTTAGTGTCACAGTCCTTCTTCTGTAGCCTTTATTCATAATGAAAGAACATCAGTATCTTTCATGTAAGGGCTTTGGAGCATATGTCTCACAAGGACTTCATTGTGACACTTTCTGGAAGCTCAGCAGCTTATCAATTAGATCTTTTGAGCTCTGTGTTGAAGAAATATGTTTCTACACACTTATCAGCAGAAACAGGAGCAGTTTTTAAATAAAGACAGGCCCAGTAACAATTCCCAAAAGATTCAGGCAAGAGACCAAAAGGACAGATCTTCTTATAGAATGAAGAAAGCTCTGTTAACAGATTGAAAGTATTACTGCTCGCTGTACCACTCCTGCATTTCTGTTTGCTGAAAATGATCAGCATGCCTTTGCTGGGCTGGAGACAGCAGATGGCACAGTGTGCCTGTCCCTCCAGGGACTGTTGGGTTTTGTATGTGGAATGAGTTTTGTTTGTCCCAACCCAGGCAGGTTTTTTCTCAAAGGCAATCATGACTGCTTCATATCCTGGCTGAAGCTCCAGCAGAGAAGCCAGTTCTGGATGTACACAGCAAATGAACCGACCAGCAGTGTGTCTTGCTACTGGCACACTCCTCTAATTTTTGCTTGTTTTTCTTGGAAGAGACCATCCTCCTCCAGGCCTATCACCTTTCACAAGTATCAGGAATGTATGTCTTCTTAAAGAACATAACATGCTACTCAGTATTTTCTGAAAACAAGTACCAGTGAGATACCCAGAGTGAGGTTTCATTGGCACTAGTGTGTGACATGGGACCACCTTTGTTAGTGAGAAAACCTGCCATATGGTATTCTTTGAAAATATCCACCTCCAAGCTACCCTGATACCTACTGGCAGGTGCAGAGATTTGTAACAGAAATATTAAAATTCTAAGATAAATGAGAAATATGCATGTGAAAGCATGAGAAAAAACAATAGAGCACAGTTTAAAAGAATGGCCTGTGCTCATAGCCAAGGACATGACTGTAAGCGATAAAGCTGGTAAACACAGAGGAATGTGTTGTTTACACCAAGACCAGAGAGCCTGTGCTCCGATAAAGCCACACTCTGGTGCCAGGAGGATGACAACAGAACTGCAGCCCGGTGCATGTCAGCAGGTAGAAGCTACTTACACAGAGATTTGTAATATAAAATCCCACTCCCCTTTCACAGGGTCTTGTGCTTAGTCTTCTTACACTAATTTCCTACACAGACAGTAAATAGTACTTTAATTTACAACTGGGAACTTCACCTAAAGGACCTCACCTGAAGATTTGTTAAGAGGTACTTGCCTTTCTCAACATCAGATCTCAAAAAATAATAAGTCACAATTATAACCAGAGCCCATGGGAGCTAGATCCCACCTGCAAGACATTTTGATTGTCTATTGCTTGAGAAGGATGACAGAAGGTGGGGTGGGAAAAAAAAAAAAAAAAAAAAAAAAGCATATTTGCACTTTCAAAATGTTATTAGTCAAATGGCTGTCTAGAACTCTAAACATGTAAATCAATGCCCATTTGGGAGCTCAGAGTACACACTTCTTCTCTTTTCACCTTGTAGGAAATTATCAGAAGCATTCATAAGGAAAACTCCCTGCTGTTCCTGACCTGGAAAGAATGCTGGGGCTGAAATGCTATTGCCTGAGGTGCCAACACAAATAGCTAGGGGGAAAAGTCAACCCCACAGTGTGAAGGGCTGGAAGAGGGGACAGGATGGGATAGGTTACTGCAATAGCAGAGGAAAGATTCAACACCACAGAGGTCTGTTCCAGTAGTTAATGGAAATGGCTTCTGAATGAAGTGAGAATAAGTAAAACGCCAGAAATCAAGCTTTATGCTTGATATGCCTCATTACTAGCTGAAAGGTACAAAAGGCACAGAGAAAGTGCTTATAAAGAAATGGGAAAAGTGCCCATACTTCTGAAAAATAAACAGAAATGTCTTTGCTAACTGTGAGTCAGGTAGTCTGAAGTAAGCAGGTAGCAGTAAGGGGCGGGGGGGGGGGGTGAGCTCTCACTGGGATCTGATTCTCTTAGCACTGAGATGTACTTGGAGGAAGTACTCTGAATCTGGGAGCAGAGCAGAGGCAGCTATGATGAAGAGCCCACAAAAGGTGATGTCTGTCAGATCACCAGAAAAACAAGAGTAAACTCACTGGAAGAGAGAGTAGATCAAAGCAGAGGAAATACATCCCAGCCAAAGGTGATCAGCGTGCCATTCCCAAGATCACTGCTGAATTGCAGAACCCTTCAGAAGAGGTGGCATCTGTAGCTCAGTATCTGCAGTACTCTTCTTATGTTCAAAGAAAAGCTTAATGCCAGCTTGATTACAACAGGAAACCTGGAAACTTTCCCAAAGAAATCAGCCCATGACTGGAATGGCTCAGGGTCACTTTCCTCAGTAGGTGGAGGGGCAGATAATTCACCTAAGATAATTCAAAACCCTTGACAAATTGCAAAAGCAAGATGCATACTAGGTCTGTATGAAGTCTGTACAGATTTAACCAGGGCCAGGGAAACAGAATAGAGGTTTTGTGTTGCCCGTTTGGTACAAATCTCACCTGTGTACAATGTTAATGTGTCACAGGGGTTTCAAAAACTCTTCAAAGCAGTGCAATTCTCTTTTACCAAGAAGGGACTGAACTTCTGTACCTATGAAGTTTAGGTAAGGGAAACCATCACATCCGTAACACACAGTTAGAAGACAGTTGAAGATGGCAGACTAGAATTGCATGAAAGACATGCACATCATCCAGAAAAAACAGATACTATTCTCAGGGCCTATGACAGATACATGAAGGGAAGAGCACATCACAAATGGGTCAAACCTGAAATGTCACTGCTAAAATTATGTCAGGACTGGTGCAATCCCCCATGAGATACACTTACAGAGGAATATCATTACTAACTTGATCTCAGACAACTTCTTGAAAGAATACTCAGAAACATCTGTGAGGCTTTTTCTTCAGTACATCCTGCAAGCTGTATTTGATGTCATTTGCAAGCCCACAGCCACGGCAGCAGATGTCACTGGTGTTGGTGGGTTCAATACAAGTTATGCAGATATGAGTGGAAGCCTGGAGTGAATTGTTCAGCTGCTTATCAAGCACCAAAGCTTAGGTAAAGAATATTTAGGGAACATAGAGCTGCGTGTAAGACACTTGCTGAGCAAGCATAAATTCTCAGTACCTTCACTGTCACAACAAGTCACAGGCACCTTGTAGCCTGAATAGACAGGAGTTCAATAGACTAAGAAGTCATGCTTCTCTTGCAGTACTTTCTTTTAACCTACAAGTAAATGAGCTGCCAGACAGAGACCAATGTGTATCCATATCAAAAGAAAAAAATAATCAACAATTCAGGGACTCTGTCTTGCTCACCAGAACAATCTCTTTATATCAGATAGCATTACAGGGCCAGCTCAGGAGCTATGGGTTGAAAAGATCAGGACAGTGCACTACAGTCTTAGGGGTAAATCCCATCCTGCCAGAGGTAGCCCTGCTTAAAGTGCACGGGGCTGAGAGACACCAAAGGTACAAAAATTTAGGCAAGGTAGGTTTTAACTGTCATCTGGCAGAGTGTGACCTACCCAGACTTAAACAAATTCTGATGAAAACCTGGATCATCAAAAAGTACTGGGCAGCACCAGTTAAGAGCTGCCCCCAGGGAACATGCCTAGATGAAATAGAGCTGAGCGTGCAATATGAGAACTGAAGAGGAAAGTAATACTTTCTCTCAAAACCTGCCCACTTCAGAGTAGCCAAGAGCTTGCTGGTCTGAATTTTTACACAGCAATTGTAAGCTGGGAATTCAGCTGCCTGTTCTTAACAATGGTGGCATCATCAAATGGTATCAACTGGAAGGGTCGTCTGGAGCTCATCTCCAATGCCTTGCTCTGCTGAGAGCTCTGACAGCTCCAACAATTCTCTCCTCAGGACATACCAATCATCTTTTCTTAATGCTGTTTGAATTTCTGTGAATAATTAAATATCAGAGTCCCGGGCAGTGGAACTTCAGAGATATGGCTGGACTCTGGAACTACCAGTTGTTTCTGGGTGGATGAGGGAATAATTTTTTCATGCCAGATCTTAATCTCACCCCAGTTGGGAAGAGGATTACCACTGAAACCCTTAAAAAAAATTCAGTAGGATAAAAATCCCTGGTGTCTTTCCCAGGGGCACAGGGTCTAATAGGAACAGAGTTAATCTTCACTGGTTCTAAACACAACTGAGTGTAGCTCATCAACAGTTTTATGGCCTTGGTGCAGGGAAGATTTTGAGAAGACTTTCAGAGACTATAATGAGACACCTTCAGAACCTGATAAAGAAAAAAAAGTAGTGAAAATCCTCCTGAGTGCCACATAATTAAATCTCAATGATGGGTGAAGCTAATGATTCATGGAAACCATTATGCTATTTTAAAATAGCAGTTCCTATTAAAGACTGCCCACTGTCTTCACAAATCTCAGCAAGCGACCACTCAAAGAAATCAGCTCTACTGCTACTGCAAAGGGTGCTCAGATGCCTCAGTCATGGAGCAGGGCTCTGTGTGGGGCAGATGTACAAACACAGACAAACACCAGTCTCCAGTTTCTGTGCCCTCACCCTTGCCACAGAATGTCCTGGAACCTACAGGTACCAGCACCTCATCTGACTAAGACCCCTGCTGTGCACCAGAACACTTGGGGATTTCCCATCTTGGATAAAAGCCCATGGGGTGTGTCCATTTCTAGACCCACCATCAAGGTTCAGGTTCTTCTGAATGTGTCATCTGTCGAGGGGTGAAGGCCTGACCCAGAGGAACTCACAGAATGCTGTTCAGACAACCTTCCCAGGGACTATCTTGCTCATGTGCAAAATGGTCATTATCCCTGGGTTGCTGGGAGTTTACATATAATTACCAGTGTCAGTTCTCATCTTTGTGACTCAGAACAGCATTTGGGTTGAAATTGTTTAAAGGCAGTAATATTTGTGTGCTACAACAGGAACTGAATCTCTAGTGGTAGTTCTAAAAATAGCAGATATTCTGTTGTCCACAATGTAAAGACTCATGACAACTGGAAAAAAAAGAAAAACAGAGCAGAATTAACTGCACCCATGGTTTGCAATAAACTCCCACTGTGGGTATCAAACATCTGCAGTCATTATCAAGAAGTAGGACATACCATGGCTAAACTCCTCAGCAAATTCCAGACCACAGTCTTGGTAGTCTCACAGTTTTTCCACTGGGTGCCTATCAATAAAGCCCAGGGATATGAGAGGATATCCAAATTTAAAATTGCAATTTCTATTGCTTTAAGCCTGAAAGGTGATACATATTTTTCTAACATCTTGTATCTGGAATTCTCACTGGTGGTCTTTCTGGCACAGCTTTTTGTGGGACTGCCACAGTGAAATTTCATCTGTACAAATGCAATGAAATATAGCCTTTTCATGCATCCATTACCAGTAAGAAGGCAGAACCTGACCTCCTGAGAATTCCTGCATCTTCTTGTTACAGAGACTCTTGACCACTCTGGCCCTTTCTCAAGTCTTGTCCAAAAGCTGTTTATAGAATACATGAACTGCCAAAAAAGTCCCTTCTCCCTTATATTTCTGACATCCTCTGCAAATCTAACAAACCTGAATTGCCAAAAACTTCCTGTTTCTCAGTCCCTCCACTTCTCCTTAAAAATCAGTTCAAACTAATTCAATGAAAATTGAGACCAGTTGCTACTGAAAACAAAACCCATTTATCTTTTAGGCACAGAATAACTCCCTGCTTCTCTATTTGCCCAGATGTATTTTTTTACAATACTTTCTCATCTCCTCTCTCTGATGGCTTATAAATCCAGGTCATTGATTTCTCCTATGTTTATACCTTCTCTGTGGTATAAAGACAACCAGCACACTTGCACGTTACATTTTTAAAGGTGTATGACCAGATGGAATTCAATATGGTAAGAAGCAAAGGACAAAGGCAGGAAATCCAACCAGCAACCAGTTGGTGGCTGAGGGAAGGGAACATTCCTGCAGGGACCAAACAAAGAGATTGCACAGAGCTTGAGTTTGCTGTAACATTCCTAAAGAGAAAGGCTTGGTCAAAACACCCTGAAAAAGCAGAATAAAAAAGGCTGAATTCTAGACACTGAATACATTTATGTCTGACCAAAATGAACACCAAACACAAGATGCTGATCTTAACATTTCTAGACTTGCTCAACTCTAACACAAATTCTGGATAATGTAAGTCTGGGCTGGTACAAAGGTTTGCAGGAACTTTTAGTTTTCAGGCTCAAGTTTTCCCTGCTTGTGCTCAGAAAACAGCTTCCCAGAAGACCACACTGCCTGCTGGCCATGACACAGAGAAGGAGATCAGGTAAAGAGCAGGTCATAATTTTGAACATTTTGGCTCGATTAGGCTGGTGTCGGAAGCAACAGGTGATCCAGATAGATGCTTACTGCTCATTCTCCTTTCCTCTTAACTGGAAATTATGGCCAGAATATTTTCCTATTATGGATAGTGAAGTCTAAAACCTTACAAAAACCCCTTAGATCAAGCAGATAGATAACAGCTAAAATCTGAATAGACAGAGAAAATCTGCATGATCTCATTCCTTTATTCCCGCTTTTGCTTGGCTTAGGTGGATGTGACAGAGTTAGGGCAAACCACAGCAGGCTCCAAGGCAAAAGGGGGTTTGCAGCAGGAGAGCATCTTTCTTGGCACAAATCAGAGCCAAGAAAGAAAGAAAAAAATAAGTAGAGCTCACAAAGGCGATGCATTTTTGCAGAAGTAGAAAAGAGAAGTGAGGAAGCTCCCTCCACTCCATGTTTGCAAGGAGAGGCTGATACTCAGAGGAGACCTGTTGCTTGCAAAGCTTTGTCAGACCACAGAGGCAAAAAGATAAGCAGTTCTAAGTTTTAGCAAGGGCCTTGGGGCAGTCCAATCCAATACAACAGCAATACAAGGAGTTTGTTAAAACAGTACTCACAAGCTAATCAGACTAACCGCTTTGGGCTGAGCATGCTTACTATGGCACTGTCCCACTACCTCACCAACCCTTCATAAGGCAGTTGCTTCTTGTTCGCTCCCTGCAGAGTCTCCAGCGTGTCTTCTGGGGTGACCACAGTGGGAGCTAATGATATTCAAACAAAATATTCTCTTCTGTCCTTGTTGCTGTTCTGCGCTCATCTATTCACTGCCTCATATGTGGTAGAGAAGCATTGATACATCCAAATTGCTTTCTGAAAGCAAGAGCTATCCACACATTGTGCTGCCATGCACATGCAAATGATTATCCAGTGGTATCAAGTGTAGTTTAGCCATCTAGGTTATTTATGCCTAGACTTCAAGGACTGCTCTACTGGACAGGGGATATTCAGTGGTCTCTAGAACTAGTCATTTAAGTGTTTTCCTTTGAATGTTCTCATTTGACTAGTACAAACCCATGAACTATAAATGAGACAGAGGTTTGAGGCTGCTACATTCGCCTGCTGCTTCAGAGGATCCACCTTTACGTCCCAGTATTAATTCCTAGCTCACAGAGACCTGTTCTGTGTATTATGAAGGTCAGTCACTTGGGAACACATGCAAAGAGGAAACACTTTAGCTTTCAGCAAGGCCAGGAATATTACCGGACTATGAACATCAGTTTTCTCCACTAATGTACAGACCTCCAGACTGATGGCTCACAGGAAACCTCAGGTATTACTTTGGCAAGCACTGGCTTCCCAAAAAAAAAATAATAATCCGAGCTCTTTTCTGCAATGGCTCAGTAATGAAGAGCACAAGAAAATAATTGGTAAACACATTATTCACGTGGAGGAAACAGCTCTTTCACTGTTCTGGGAAAATAAATAATTTAGCCTAATTTTGATGCTGGAGTCTTCAGACAATCACTCTAACATCGTTCTTTTTATCATCATAATAGTGTATTTTCCTTTCCTAGTGCTTATTTTTCTCCCTGGTAGATAATAACGTATTATGCTCTTGGGTTCCTTTAAGAGCTCTTTTTTCTCTCTCAGTACTGGTTTCTAAAACCATTCATTTTTATCCTGCCCTTACTGTACTGCTTAAGCATTTGTAATGTTTTAGCATTCCATCTATTTTAATTGAAAGCTTAGCCAATCCAATAAAGGCTGTTTTCTCCCTGTTTAGACTGATGATGTGGCAGGATTAGAATCTGATCCAGGCTGCTCTGGGGTAGCTGGCTTATCTTGGTGGGAGAGCTGGAACTCAGCGCTAAATCACTGCAGGAAGAAATTGTTCCAAAGCCTCGCAGATTCCACACAGCGCTTCCTACTCCAGACATCCTCACTCCCACTGGAAAGAAGAACAGCACAGAAAGGCAGCTGTGTGATCTCCTCAGAGCAACAGCCTCTGAGCAGCCTCTGGCTCCACCGGCTGGCACAGAATA
>NW_010126071.1:1688-16625 GCF_000699245.1 Pterocles gutturalis | reverse complement strand
GCCACCAGCCTCGGAGCAGCCTCTGGCTCCACCGGCTGGCACAGAATACCCTTAATAAGTGAAGCTGTGAGTGGGTCCTGGATCATGTGGGATGAGGACTTTCCCCCTTGATCATATGTAAATGGTACAAAAACTCCAGTTTAGTGACCCAGCACTCATAGCTGGAGCTGAACGCACAGGAGAGGAGCTTTCCTGCCTGCCTTGGGGTTGAGGCAAGCTGGAGAGCTGGCATCTGAGGAGCAGGGAGCAGGAGCCTCCAGGAACCTGCAGCACCATCAGGAATGGGAGATGAACAAAACTCATAAGCTGCTGGTGTTCCCAATTAGCACTGCCCCATTAAGCAGTATTCTTTGCTAGAAATAGCACCAGCTTCAAGTATCTGCCCTTGAGAGGTATTCCAGCTAGAAACTTTTCCCAATTAAGTGAGGAAAGCATTGTGTTACGAAGTGCCCAGTCTAGGCAACACTCAAGTAAAAAAAAGGGATGTTGGTGTGATTTAAGCTGCAGAACAACAAATAAATAAGTACAACAGAGAGCATTCACTTTTTTTTTTTTTTTTAAACTGTTTCTTCAGAATAGCAGCTTTGTGAAAGAGACCTTTCTGTAAAGGGCTTGTTGTACCCGTTCAAACAGAAGGAGGAGTAGTTGTCCTGGGTTAAGCTGAGACAGAGTTAACTTTCTCCATAATAGCTAGCAAGAGGCTGTGTTTTGGATTTGTGCTCAGAAGAAAGCTAATAAAAAGTGATGTTTACACGGCTGCCAAGGCCTTTCAGCTTCTCTGGCTGTCTGCAAACAGGAGAAGCTGGGAGGGAGCACAGCCCCACTTACTAGCCCAGGATTTGATCTTAGGTTCGGGATTGAGATCCAGAGTGGCCAATAATCTATTCCACAACGTACACGTCATGCCCAGTATATAGGTGAGGACCCTCCGGAAGATCGTCCTTTTTGGTTCTGGATCTCTTTTGCTGCGGGTCATCTCGCTCCAGGTGGTCACTCTCCCAAGGCCTTCCCCCCCGCCACTCCCATCAGCTCTTGGTCTGGGATGCTCGGACTGTTATCTCCATTCTGTGAGTGCGGTTTCAGGACTCTGCCTGCTCCGGGATCATTAGCCGGGAACAGGCTGAGCCTTGGTCATCGGGTGGGGGGGCAGTATCACTGTGTATCACTCATTTGTATATTTGTATATAGTGTTATTTTCAATATTATTTTAGTTTAGTTATTAAATTGTTCATATCTCAACCCACGAGTCCTTTTTTCCCTTTACACCTTTAATTCTCTCCCCTATCCTTGGGTGGGGAGGGGGGGAATTGCGTGAGTGGGTGTGTGGTTTGTCCCCCAGCCAAGCGCAAACACATCACAGTAGTGTACCCCTTCACTGTGTTATCACTTGAATCAGTGTCCCCATTGGAAGATAGGTACATCAGCAATTTAATTGATATTCTGTGATTCATTAAGCACAACAGTTTGGAGAGGGCTCAGCATTTGGAAAAGGAAGGTTATTCAAATACTCATGCACTCTTACTCCTGATGCAATCCCTGGCTGAGGGTGTTGTCTGAAGGTATCCAGCCAGAGGAGCTGTACTGAGGTTTGTGAGATTGCATGATCCTCAAGTCAGGATCTGATCCCCAGAGCACCCACTGTTCTCACTTGGAGTCTTAGCTCAGCTCTCTGTTATTGTTTATTCTGTTTTTATGTACTGCCCAATATCCTAAGTCTTTAATGCAGTGAATAAAGTGAAGGAAAGTATTTCTCCTTCACGTATTCCCATAAAACTCCAGCTGACTTCTTAACTCCAGTGTGGCATTGGGTAACTAAAGTACCTAGCCTCAGACATCCAGCATACTGATGTAGTAGGCTGCAGCAGGAGTAGCTCTCTCTTTTATCGAATTGATTTCCAGATGGTCAAACCTCCTGAACATAGTGGATTAAAATTCCTGGAAGCCAACCTTCTATTTTCCAGAGGGATCTGAAGCACTACCTTAGATCCTAAGACACACTCCCTGCTTAAGGAACTTTATCCCACAGAACAGAGTTAGAACATATCCCAAGTCAAATACTCATGGACAACAGGTTTGAACTTGGCCTCTTCCAGATGAAGGCAGCTAATAGACAGGGGATTATCTCAATACATTACTTTGCTAACTTGATTGTGCCTTCATTTCCTATGTTATTCTTTCCTCTTTTTCCCTGAGGAGTCCTTTTTTTCCCCTCAGTTCTTCTGGGATCTCCTCTTGTCTTCATGTTAAAAGTGCAGGCTTCTTAAATTACTCATGGAACCTGCACTCCCCCAACTCTTGATATGTCCCTTTTTGAACAGAAAATTAATGCTTTAAGCATACAAAATCTTTTTGCCTTCTGGGCAGAATATATATTTAAAAAACAATCTTATTGGTATTCCTTCTTAATATTTTTTCAAAAGAAAACCCCACTAAACTTTCAGGTCCACATCTGTCAAGCATACACACAGACCAGAACCATGCCCCTGAAGAGTGAGCTGTTGAAAAAACTTGCTTTCAAAATGTTCTTAATGTATTAAGGCATTAGCTGATATAATAAACTTTCCACATAACCTGGACACAATTAATTACACCATCAGTAAAAACAAACATCATTTTTCCAGTCAAATATAACAAGTTAAGACAAGTCCACTCATTTTTGCTTAATGAGAATCCCAAATTTTTTGCAAGTATACTGTTTTTGTCTTAAATCCTATCAGTGCAAATAGGCAGAAACCAATTAGCACTTTATTAGTGTGTTACAGTGTCAGTAATTCTTACCATATAATTAATCCATGTTTCTGCATTAGCCTTCTGTCACTGATTAAACAACACGTTTAAACACAGACTTAACTCCAATTATGGGAACAGTCCTCTGGAGTCAGGCATGTGTTCAAGCATGTAAATTATAAAATGCATGTTGTGTTCAGCGTAAGAGCTATGAAACCAAAGGCACTCTGAAGCAATGAAAAATTCAACCTGGCATGTCTCCTACTGTTGTAGCTTTTCAAAAGGTACAGATACTTTCATTTCTGTTCCTGCCCCACTACTGTGTTGTTAGTTAATGGTAAGTCAATCCAGAATAGCCTTGTGGGGAGAGCAGCAAAGAAAATTGCCGCAGGTCCTAGAGCACAGTGCTAGGTAGCAGTGCAAAGCACACGGTGTAATGGTGGCAGCAGAGACGTGCCCAAGCCTCACATCTGCGTAGAGCCCCTTGCACTACCATTGAGGCTCTGAGCCATCCATGTATCAGAGTAAGCGGAGCAAGGAGTGCCCTAAGCCTGTAGCATGGGAAGGTGTGAAGAAGGTACTCTACAAAGAGCTCTGTCTGAATTTGGAGAAAAGCAGTGTATATACATTTTCAGAAGAAGACAAGCAGAGCTGAGCAGTGCCTACAGAGCAGTCATTACTCCAGTCTATGCCAGCCTGGGCGAGGTGCTTTCAAGCTGACCCAGCAGAGTTCACCACCACCGATGGTGGCAGGGTCTGCAGTCTGGTCAGTCCTGACACAGTCAGCATGATTGCTTATAGGGTTTCTGTACTACCACACTAGCAGCCTGACCAAATCCATCCCTTCAAGGTGGGGATGGAGATAGCGATTCAGAGTTGAGAACAACAGTACCACCTCGCATATGTCTTTTACTTGTATAAAATGACTGAAGCAGGCAAGTGTTACTTTTTATTTTTTGCAAAAAAAGAAGAGACGAAAGATTTCATCTTCTTCCTGAAGTGATTCATTCTGACAAGTTTAATCCTAAATGCAATAGCAGACATTTAAAGATAGGCAACGTTTTCTGTATCAGAGAATTCTATTGCCTGGCTTTCTAGCACTGCTATTTCTTGGGGCTGTCCTTTCTTGTATCAATCAGTGAGCTACTAAATGGTACCAGATTAATGAAGTACAGTAAACTCAAGGCTTTAAAAGCCCTGAACGTGACAAAAATCCTCATGTGAGCAGAATAACTCATTTTGAACCAAATAACTCATTTTAAACGTGCTTTTCTCATGTCAGTGAAAGGTAGTACCCATTAGAGGAAAAAAATAAGGTACAAATCTTATCCAGTACTTTCTCTTTGCCATGTCTGTGTTGGCTCTGTTTCCTCACTTTGCTGTTTTTGGGGTGGTAGAATATGACTCCACTACTGGTATCCACTGGAGAATTCATGACCTGGTTGATGTTCTTACCAAGTGGTAAAAATGAGATGACCAAGATCAAAAGTTATTTCCTTTGTGTTACTGATGAAGGCACTTTTTATTGTCTCACTCATTTTCAGAAGAGTGAGGAAAGAAATCTTCCTTGTCCCCTTAAACCTGTGGACAGCATTTTATCCACTTAAACAGCAAAACCTCATACAGAGGACCACTGAGTGGGTCACATGTTATACCCTCACTGGGCTGTGAAGCCCCCAAAGGCACTCAAGCACAAAGCTGCTCCCCATGGAGACTAAGTGGTTGAAGCATGCAGATGCCCGTGCCCCTCAGACCCTCCAAGTCTGACCACTTGCCCATGCTTCTGACATTTCTATGCCTCTTCCACTTTTGCTGAAATGAGAGAACAGTTAACTCACTCACTGCCCCATCACTTGGGTTAGCAGTCTGGCTGTTAGTAACCCGCAGGTGGATGAGCTTCCTGGTAGCACAATGCATTTCTGGCATCTTCCACCCAGAAATGTCCTTCCAACCCCAAAGTGGTGGGATGTGGTGTTACATGGGGGAAGATCATCACCCAGTTCTTGGGAGCCTACACCACAAAGAAGTGGTGAAACTGCTGATAGTCACCCTGTGTCTGGCAAACAATGTGACTTCATGACTTTGCATGAATGCTTGCCCTCCAGAAATGCCACTGGCAATGGCAATGTTTCAGTGGAAACACGCTTAATCTCAGCCACATCAGTTTGGCTTTTATTCCTCTCTCTCCAGCACCCTCTGGTTTTGCAAGACAACCAAACCCAAAAATTCTCATCAAAGGCCTTTTTGTTTTTTGACTGTCCCATGATATGATTACTCAAGCTGTAATCACAAGGATATCCTCACCAGATCCGTGTTTCCTTCTTTGTGGTACCAGCTCCCTGCGCTGGGCAGCATGCTGCAGAAACACAGGTATATGCGAGGGCAGGTGCAGTGTTCACTGTTTGTATTGGTGGCACAGGAAAATTTGCTGCTTTCCTTTCTCATTAACAAAGTTATCATAGGTATATTGTATGTATGTTTTTTCCCAGATAATTGTTTTATTTCATGGGCTCAAATCAATTGCTTCTTTGACAATAAAATGAAAAATCAGTAAGACGCTTATTAAATCTACAGCTGGTAAGAATCAAGACTCATAGGCATTGCCATTTTTGGGTCCTGCAACATAGTCATTTACTCTGTGGCTGTAGCCACCTCATGATAATCTTTCCCAGTCAGCAGTCAGAATATCCTCTCTGGAGGCCTACTTCAGTGCCTCAGACACAGAATAGCTATCTCCATTTCATGAGATACGACTTTCTCAGGAGCTGGTGTCCGACCCTGGAAGTTGCTTTTCAGCCATGCCAGGAGCTAAGGAGCATGTCAAAGCTCAATGGTATTTACTCAAAGCGTGAAGACTGATTATTTTAGAGTTTGACTTCTCTGATGTGAATATACAGCAAAACCAAAGCAAAACAATCTTCTCTAAACAAGCCTCAAGAGCTCACCAGACCATAAACAACAATCATACAAGTGTCTCCCTTTGGCAGAGAGGGTGGCATTATGAACAATATACCAGAACTGTTAATTTTATTTTTTGTCAGTACTGGAAAGTGTTTGGGTGTCAGAGCAGTACACAGCAGGCTCAGATGCAATGCTAAGTGTATGTCAGCTCCTTAGAGGAATGAGGTGGGATTAATTTTTATGCAAACATTCGCATCACAGTTACTGGTTACTTGTTTTCGCATATAAGTAATGAATATACTCTTGGAGGCACTTGCACAGTCTCACTTGAACACTTATTATAGTGCCTAAATTGGGGATGTAGACTTGGCCTCATCCCCTCCTATCTTTAATCATCTCTCTGAGGTGATAAGGCTGGGAATACAATTGCTCTTTGACTCACTAAAGGGACTGGTGGGAATGTGCAGGGGACAAGTTGGCCCAACTTAAAGCTGAATCATCTTCTCAGCTGCCACCTCTCTCCACTCACCCTACACATACCTCTGGGCAAACACACTTCTAACTTAGACATCTCAGTCAAGAGGGCCTTGCATCATCTGTGTAGCTCTGTTCAGGCGGCAGTGATGTGTCTTTAACTGCTTGTCCTCAAGCTTTGGGATCAATATCACTAATTTGTGCCTAAATCTTAACCACTACTGTGCATTAAATCTGCCAGATGCAAGTCAGTATATTCCCTGGCTAACAATCTCCTTTTGTTTTATTGTTGACAAGGCTTCCCTATGGCCTGCTTAAACTAGCACAAATTAAGTATATACAAACCATTTTAAAATAAGAACCTTTAAGAAGAAGGAAATTGGAGCCTAGGTGACAGAATGTATATCCAGCAGTGCTGAATGCAGGCAGAGCTCGTTGCTGCGGGAGGTGCAGCACTGCAGCAGCTACTTGCCTTTCATATGAACAAAGTGTGAGGAGGGAAGGCTCCTGCACAAGACATGAGATAAGACACTCTCCGAGTCTGTCCTGAGCTCAAGTGTGCCCAGAGGCTGCCGCACTGAACTTGACATTTAAGAGAACTGCACTACGAGGACTGAGGAGGCTTAGGGCAGTTTTTGAAGCAGTAGAGCAACCAACGGTTGCGGAAATGTCCCACAGGTTGATTCAGAGTATTCAGTCAGGAGCCTCACCTTTTTTCACTGAATTGACAGCAAACTCAAAGGGAAAGGTCTAGCTTTAATCTCAGTGAATGTGCTTCCCCATATGTTCATGTATCTCAGGAATGTCCATTTCTTATACAAACCTTGGGTTTTTTTCTATTTCATGCTTTTTGATCTGTAAAGGATAGAAAGTCCTTGTCTGAAGGGCCCCACTTTAGCTATTTCCTCCACATGGACATATATGGCATGACATTTACAGATGCAAGTTTTTATGTGCATGCTCACACGGATGGGAAGTCAGTGGCTAGGCTGAAACACACCTGCGAGTGTGTCCCTACTCTGGGCCCACTTTCTGCCTACACCCCTTTTTCTTTTTGGCTCTCCCCTGATGATTTAATTCCCCTAGTATTTTTGGGTTTTAATGTCTTTTCTCCTCTTTCATCCACTCCTTCCCTTTCATTCACCTCTGTTTTTTCTCTAAGCTCCCTGAACACCTTTGTTTCCCACACAGAGGTGGCAGCATAGGGGTTGCTTGTCTATTTTTATTTCCCTTTTGATTATTTTCCCCCTCTCTCCAGTATGTGTTTTTCTTCTTTTAGTTCCCTCTTCTGAATCACTTTTCTGTTTTGGTCTTTGCAGAACCATTATCCTCTGAATCGTCTTTGCTCTTGACTATTCAACACCCTCTGGGCTGACTCAGCCCAGGCTGTGTGGGAACTGATTGGGAGTGAATCAGCAGCTCAGTGCTCAGAAGGGAATTAACAATCTATTTACTCTTAGATGATTCCTGTCTCTCCACCTCCATCTCCAGTGACCATTTTCCAAATAAAGCTATTTATAATCCTCAGATATATGAACAGGCAGAGTGCTAGAGAGGGGCTGGAAAAGTTGTGTTAAGGCAGTAGGTGGCTGAAACCATTAAAAGTTTCAAGTGGCAATTGCTAAAATTAGTCCAAGTGGAAAGAAGATTATTAGCTAGGAGACTTAAGGGTCCTTTAAAATAAGAAGTTTTAAGAAGAAGGAACAGGAACAGGTAGTCTGTTTCCACAAATCAAAATGTTCTAAAACCCAGGAAATATATTTCACATGCAAACGTTGTTTTTATTCAACTCTAATTACAAAAATGGTCTTTCCTCATGCAGAAGTATCACAAAGCAGTAACAGCAACAAGCACATATACAAGTTGGTAACGTTCACAGTATGTGGGACCTTTTTGCAATAATGTTTTGGAGTACAGTTTTTGAATACTTCATTTGCAGCCAAAGGCCCTTTTCAGACATGTACTTGGAGCAGCCATGGGATGAAAACCATAGAACATGCAGAAACTATTCAGCAAAGCCAGAATCCTCTACCTCTGGCTCTGGGGAAATGCTCTTGTTAATAGGATGCTTCCTAATTACTTTTCATAGGTTAATATTATTGTCCCACTACATTGGATGCATGAACATGCAGGAATATACTGTCTGCTGTTGACAAGGGGATAAACCAGGAGCTAGTCTACTGAAGCCAAAGTCTTACAATGGCATAAACAATCAGAGGACTGATGCTGCAGAGGAGAGGGAACAGTTTCTGAATGGCTATTTGTGTAATGGCTGCAGTCTGAATTTGACAGATGCACCTTGAGATGAAACTGTGAGGTCTTTCCCTTGTTCGTAATGCGATTGGAATGAACTTGTTCTGTTTCGTCCCCCTTACAATGACTGTGGTCAGTGGCTCAGAAGCAATTACAAAAAGCAGAGCCTTGTCATTTCCCTGAGTTTGCAGGCTTAGAGAACGGGCTGATCACCCATGAAGCTTCTTGAAAAGTCAACAAGACTCTCATGCTTCACTCTCCGTGCTTTACCTCAGTGGAACACGTGTGTATGGCTGGCCTGTAATTATAGTACTGCGAAATTAAAAAAATTGAAGGGAGAGTAAAAAACATAATACCAAAGTTGGAATAGAAAACATTTGTTTTGAGGAAGCATCCTTTGATTTGCAAGATGGAGGGTCCAAACCCTTATTTAGGAGGAAAAGTCACAAAATAGTCTCCCTTTGGCATCTGGTAAACATTAAGTTTTTAACTAGTTCAATCTGAAATAGGCTTTGAATGTCAGTTCTAGAAGCAACCCTCCTTGTAAATACATTGTCACAGGCCTGCCGCAGAAGAATGGAGAGAGACCAAGACAGAATAAATTGCTAATAAGCCAATTACTTGAAATAAAAATGTACCACAGGAGAACCCCTTGCTTGGCTTCCACTTTCAAAATGATTCCTAGGTGATTAGAAGACAGCTTAAGAGACCTGTGAATACAGAAGAAAAAGAAGACAAGATGGTTTGGGTTTTTAACAAATTTTGTGGTGCCCATGAAGGCAGGTAATACACTGACTTCAAGAAAAGTTTAGCAGAGAGCTGAAGGAATTACTTGTCCTTCAGTTACCACTGTGCATCTTTAGAGCGGAGGAAAGAGAAATACTAGTTTTTTGAAGCAGACAAATAATTTCTTACAGGTCAACCCCATTTCAATGTGTTTTACATTTTGGAGGCTAAGGTTTTAGTTAACAACTGAGCTTTACAGACCAATCTCTGGAAGAGAAGAATTCAGCTGCTTAGAAGCACACTGACCTGCTAAGCAAATGTTTGCAGGGCTGGAAATATATTATATTTCATGGTCAAGAAAATAAGAGATCTTACTATTTGCTTTTTCTTCACTAATTTACTCAAGGAACAATCCCATTACAAACACCATTATAGAGAAATTGTCTAGCTCTTGAGCACACAGAAATGAATGAAAATGTATCCTAAGAAGGCCAGCTAAGGTTTCCAACTGATAGTGTATTTCAGTGTCACATAATGTGATTTTGTTGCACCCTGGTTACTGAGAAAAAAATTAAAAGAAGGAGGAACGCTGAATTTAAAAAACAGAACTGTTTTCTCTGCAGATAGAACCACTAAGGAATGGATATTTCTATTCAACAGAATAATCAATTTCATAGCCTTTCAGCTGCTTATGGTCCCAGTGCAGTGGGAGCAGGATACAGACTCATTCTAGGCTCCTTTCTTCTATGTGAACTATTTTTTTTTTTTTGAGGACCATCTGTTCAGCATATCAAATTCATAAGAGAAAAATCTTTTCAGTTCTAGAATTTTAAATTATTTTATCTCCCTCTTCAGTTTTCTTAGTCTTCTTGTTAGTATTAATTTTAAAAATGCATTTGGTATTGAAAATCAGAGAGTATGTTGAAGTGAGGATTTGTGTGGCCAGTTAGGGAGACTGTATACATGTAGAGTTCAAGGTTACACCTTTGGACCTGAGTCCTTCAGTGCTCATTCTGCTTTGGCTTGCTGCAGACAGAGCAGAGGCAGTGTGATGTGGGTGGTTCACAAAACCCCACACAGAGGTCTCTGGAGGCCCATCATTTCAGATCCTGCTGGGAGGCAGGGATACATGTGTAACCTTATGTGAAACCAACTAAGAAGCAGCAACTACCTGGGGCTAAAGGTCCAGGCTAGGCAGTACAAATATGAATCTACCATCTCTTCCCAAGGGCTCAACTTCTGTCAGCACAGCCTGGTGTGGATTTTCTGAGACGTTTAACAAGAAGTAGGATAAGTGAAAAAATCAAATGGAGGAATACATCAGAGTTCTACTGGTGGTGGTGGCTGCTGCCTAGAAAGGAAGAGGGGCACAAAAGAAAATGAGGTTTAGGCTGTGAAAATGGGAAAGGGCAGCATCATGGAGGATAAAATATCTTTTTATGCACCTGCAAGGTTGGGACACAAAAGAGTCGACTGCAGGATGGCACATCCCAAGCCTTGGGAAGATGTGCTATGTTCCACACCAAGATCCCCAGCCCTGTGGAATGGCAGAGTAATTGTGAGGTCACTTCTCTCTCATGCTATTTTTCGGCAAAGGAGTGAATTTGTTTTCCCAAAGAGATGCTCAGGACTGACTCAGACTGCCTGGTATTTGAATGATATCAGGAAGCTGGCCTCTGCAGAAGCTAGAGACTTTAGTCATTAGCATAGGGAAGGTATTTTTTGCTACTGCTCCTGACATGTGTTCAGAAATATTACCATACCACCAAAATATTTAAATAGTACAATCTGCTCAGAGTGGACTTTCAGATGACAGCAGCTGAAACCAACCAAAATTTACCAGAGACTTGCTTAACAGGTGCAATTCCTGGCCTCCAGTTCACAATCACTGTCCTCAGCTAAGTTGATCTGGATACTGACTTATTTCTCAGATCTTTCAGTCTGTGTCTAACAGAAAAAAAGGGTGAGACTGCTAGGGTCTCCTCTGCATGATTTGCCTTCTGGAACTATCACACATTGTCTTTTCTTGCATATTATATACTATATACTTTTCAGAACAGGGAACGATCACTGTTGTCATCTGAGTGAGAATTATGTAAACTAATTGTGCAAGTGCACATCACTGTGACATACACAGGAATACACTACCTCTTTTGCACCACAGAAAAATGACAAGCCATGTCTAGCACAGGCACACACCCTGGGTGCCACATACAGAAGAGTGCTATTGGCAGTGCACTGCTGTGTCCCACTCCAAGACTGCAGCACAGGTAAAGCAAATAGGATACGGTTGAAACATCGTCTTCTGGCTAATCCCAGCTGTTGGGTATTTATAGCACCCAGCCACAAGGCTTCTTTATTTTATATGAAGGATCAGCCTGGTCCAAGAATGGCAAATTCACACATGAGCTGGAAAAGTATCTTTCCCTCTCCCAGTTCTGTACAAAGCACTACTACGAGAGCAAAAACGGTGAATGAACTGCCAGTGAACAGATCTAGATTGCACTTTCAATACCACTGAGAGGGTATTCCTCCTGTAATCTTATTCATTTCTGATAAACTTCTTTTTCCCAAATTGCATGGCTCCAGCTGAACAATATTTTTGTACTAGTTCTTGATATGGCATACCAGAAAGGAAAAAAATGTTGCCCTGTTTTCTTACAAATAATTTTTTTTCACCCTCTACAGGAAAGCAAAAGATAAATACAGCACAACTGTCCTAATTGAAGGCTATATTCAATGAGCTTCTCAACAGCTGTCAGACATAATACTGTTTTTGAAACATCGTAGGGTTGGGTCCTTCAAATTCCTTCTCAGATGAAGAAAAACAGAGACACTGCAGTGGGAAAAGCCAAGATAACACCTAATCTTGGGTCCTGACAACACTTTCTGAGCAGGTCAACGTTTCTGTTCTTACCAGATATTGCCCTCTTATGGAAAACTGGTGACCAGAAACAGCACCAAAATGGATTCTTGATAATCCCCTACTATTTACAAATAATTTATTGGAAAATACATGTTTCTCATCTTCAGATAGAAGAGGGATTACTGTAAGAAGTAGGGAGAGGAGGCCAGGACAGTCGTGACTACACTGCTATTTCAGAGCAACTTCAATGGCTTGGATGCTGGAATAGGAGCCTATGAAGAGCCTGATGACAGTCACACTGACACAAGGCTGTTGGAAGAAGAAGCAGGGCCCAAAATGAAACTAACAACAGAAAGAGGGTGAAAATCCTGAACAACAAGTACTCTGAACTTAGGTAGGAATATATATAGTTACATATGCACAGAGTGGGAACAATTTGTTTTGCAGCAGTATTTCAGGAGTGGCTCTGTATGTTTCACTAGATCTTAGCTGAACAGCATTGTGCTATTGGACAAAAGGCAAATATTTTATGGGAGTACCTAAACTTAGGTAAGACCTAAGGAAAAACTTCTTCTTGACTCAGTACTAGATGGCCTTAATTTATTGTATGAGGCAGTAGATGTCAGGGGTGAAAAAGGAAAAAAGGCAAAAAAGAGCAGACCAGTCGGACAGCATCCAGAGAGGGAAAAGGTGCTGTTCAGAGGTGTGGAAAATACAGCTTCTGAGAAAACAGAATAAAAATTGGATTTAAGCAAATAAAAGATTGAGCAAAGACACAATAATGTAAAAAGGTATCTGCAAACCAGAAGGAAATAGATCTTCCTGCATGTCACTTGTGAGAAAGGTCACTGCTTATACCATAGCAAGGAACACTTACATTTGGTACAAGGAAAAAATCTGGAGCCACAAGGAACATCAAGTACCAGATTGCTTGTCAGAGAGGTTACAGAATTTAAAATCTTATTGGACAAGAGAACCTCCTGTAGCAAAGTGATGATGAATTCTGCACACCAGCTTTCATTACTGTGGGACTAAAAATAGCTCCAAAATGTTGCCACAGAGACTGTATAAGATGCTGGTTAAGCCTACTTTAATATTTATAGAAGAAACTCCAAGGCAACTTCTTAATATTTACAGAAATAACCCTAAGGAATGGCAAAGCCATGTAAATCACGCATCATAATGGACCTGTTACAGGATAATGAAAATGACAGAAAAACAGAATTGTGAGATAAGCTTGGTAAGATGCTAGCAGAGAGTTAGAGTCAGTTTTAAACATAGAGAGCATTTGAAATAGCTGGGAACAGTTTTTCCTTTTGTCTTCTCCTTGCATACAGTGTCTTGTTTTCATGGCAGGGAAAGATGCAATAAGAAGAAAAGAGAAAGAGCACATATTCTTTGCCGTTCAGAAGAGCTGTAAAGTATCAATGAGAGTCCAAATTCAGGCAGTATTGATAACCCAGAATAAGCTGCTTTTTGCTAGTCATTCTGCAGCTGTAGCACACTCCGGAAGGACTCTGTCAGGCACCTCTGTTCATGCTTGTTAGAAACTGGAAAATAACCATTGCCCCCTGCTGTCTAGTTCAGCAATTGCTCCTGACCTTCCTCTGTCTCTGCATGGCCAGTTCTAGAGCTCTGGGAGACCAGTAGACACAGAACCTTATGGAGCAGGTCTCCTGTGGTAATTTTACAGGTGAGAGGACAGATCTCTGCTACACTAAGCAATTCTGAGACTCAGCTGGCCCCAGCTCCCCACTAGGTTTATGGCCAGTGTTTCTAAAGGCTGGGCTAATGCTACCTGGGCTGAGGAAATGGATAAACTTCACTGATGTGTATAAAAGAGGACACATTTTCAGAACTTTTCCTGCCTGGGTTCTGACAGCAGGACTCCTGTTGCAGACCTATAAGCAATAATCTTATTGAGGAAAGAAGTGAGCCTTCCTTGTGTCCCCAGAGCAACTGGGGAAGCCTGCAAGGCAGTGGCTGTCTCTGAGCTATGCTTGGTTCAGATAGTGACACACATCGTGGTGTGAGGAATAAAGCCATTGGTATCTTCTTGGAGATGAATGTTCTGAGAGCCCGTCACTTTATAGTTTCTGCTTTCCTCCTCCTTCCTGGGTGGAAGTCGGAGCAACCAGCTACCAGGCTGCAAAGGATTTGCTTTGCTCTTCGTTGCTAAGCAGTAACTATGTGGGCATTAGGCCTCCACAAAATCTTGGGGATCTGCCTCACAGTGAATGTCACAGTGAAGCTCAGACATCCCACTGAGATATTATTACATGCAAAGTTTCCATTATAGAGTGCTAATTTTACTGCAGGAGCTTAAAATAGTTTTTTGAAGGGGTTAGAGAGGAGACTTTTGTTGAGAGGTTGAGTAGGTGGATTCAGCATGGTGATCAATGGTATGAGGTCTAGTTGGAAGCGAGTAACTAGTGGTGTACCGCAGGGCTCAATACAGGGTCCAGTATTGTTCAAGTTCTTTATTAATGAATGGGGTGATGAGATGGAATGCACCCACAGCAAGTTTACTGGTGACTCAAAACTGGGAGGACTGGCTGATATGCTAGAGGTCAGTCTGTCATCCAGAGGGACCTTGACAGGCTGGAGAAATGTGGCAAAAAAAAACATAACTGAGTTCAACCAGGGAACTGCAAAATCCTGCTCCTGGGAAGGAGCAAGCACCAGTACATGCTGGGGACTGACTGACTGGAAAGCAGATATACGGAAAAGGACCTGGGGTTCCTGAGGGTCCATCAGGACTATGGACCTCCATCTGTAGTACTGCCTTTGTGCAGAGCCTTAGCTGGTGGAGGTTCTGCAGGTCCCACATGGCAGCTGTGCTGTGGCTGTGGGCACCACCAAAGACTCCTAGCCAGTTCCTCCGCCTTCTCTGACTGCCTTCTTCAAATACCCTGTGCTGGGTCAAGTCATGCTGGTTGCCTGGGGAGAACAGAGGGGATGGGGGTCCTGGACTGGGGGCAGTGTCCCTA
>NW_010126071.1:0-1652 GCF_000699245.1 Pterocles gutturalis | reverse complement strand
ATTGGGGCTGGCTGTCCCACAAGGCTGCTTCTGCTGCCACTTCTCAGCCTGCAAGGAGGCCCTTTGGGAGACCCTTGCCTCCCCTCTCCCACCGCTTTCTGGGGCTTTCTTTGCTTTTCCCTTCCCAGTGCCAGGAAAGTTCAGGCACTTTGAACAGGGCCATGAAGATGGTCACAGGACTGGACCACCTTCCCTACAAGGACAGGCTGAGAGAGTTGGGGTTGTTCAGCCTGGAGAAAAGAAGGCTCGGAGAAGACCTTGTAGCAGCCTACCAGTACCTGAAGGGGGCCTACAGGAGAGATGGGGAAACACTCTTTATCAGGGGGTGCAGTGATAGAATGAGGGGTAAGGGTTTTAAACTGAAAGAGGGTAGATTTAGATTAGATATTAGGAAGAAATATTTTACTGTAAGGATGGTGATGCACTGGAACAGGTTGCCCTGCTGGGTCCTCCTGCTGGCATCTCCCCACCCAAATGGCCCCTGTCATCCCATCACAGCCCTCAGGGCCTTTCTCTGACCCTTCTCTATAACAGCAGCCCAAATCCGTGGCTGTGGCTGAGAACCAAGAAACATTAGGAAACACTTTTTACCTTGAAGGTGATGGAGCAATGGTACAGGTTGCTCAGAGAGCTGGTGGAGTCTCCATCCCTGGAGATCTTCAAAAGCCACCTGGACATTGTCTTGGGCAACCAGCTGTAGGTGGCCCTGCTTGAACAAGAGATGTCGTGGCTTAAACCCAGGCAGTGGTCAAACACCACACAGCTGCTCACTCACTCTCCCCTGTCCCAAGGGGTGGGAGAGAAAATCAGCAGGATGAAGCTTGTGGGTTGAGATAAGAACAACTTAATAACTGAAATAAAATAAAATTAAAATATTAATGATAATAACAAGTATAATGATGATAATAATACATTATATACAAATGAGGGATATACAGTGCATCTGCTCGCCACCAGCTGACCAAGGCCCAGCCTGTTCCTGGCTAGCAATCTCAGAGGAGAGAAAATCCTGAAACCACAATCACAGAAGAGAGAGAGAGAGCTTCCCAATTGACCCTCATTTATATACTGAGTATGCCGTTGTATGATATGGAATATCCCATTGGCCAATTTAGATCCATTGCTCTGGCAGCGCTCCCTCCCAGCTTCTTGTGCACCTGCACACTAGCAAAACATAGGAAGCTGGAAAGTTCTTGGTTTCTTAGTGACATCTAAAAACATCAGTATATTACCAACGTTCTTCTAATACCAAATCCCATACTGAATCCAAAACACAGTGCTATTCTCGTTACTGAAAAGAAAATTAGCTCTAGCCCAGCACGAAACCAGGAAAGGGGGCTTGGACAAGATGAACACCAGAGGTTCCTTCCAACCTCAACCATTCAACTATTCTGTGATTCAGGTGATGGAGCTTTTAGATTGGTAGATCTTTGGATTTCAAGAGGAAACAGCACTGTTTTCCAAAGGAGTATGTATAATGAAAGATAGACTCATCTCATTCGAGTTACTGAGTAACTGGGAATTATGTGCCTCAGAAACATTTCCCTGTCTTCTGCTGTTCTTCCTGGAAGTTCCACACAGCCCATTTTTCTGAAAATGAAATACTGTTCCTCTCCCCTCAAGCTCAGTGTCGTGGGTTAAAGACTGCTTAA
>NW_010126070.1:536-855 GCF_000699245.1 Pterocles gutturalis | reverse complement strand
AAAGGCTAAAGGAGAGAATGGTTGCTAGATCCTCGGAGGTAAATCTCAGGCTTACCTTGATGGTTTTCTTCTGGAATGTACATCCTCTTGTTTTCATTGACCATTTAAAACGAGTCCAGATAAATCCCTCCGAAAATCGGCTTGGTAAAATTCAAGGAAGAATGGAGCTGCAGTATTTCCCCTTTTATTATTACCTGATTCCCATTATTGCATCAAACACCAAAAACTGATCCTTTCCACTACTGCCTCCTTTAGTGAAATTGCAATGCATCCTCAGTACATCCGGGCCCCTTCCAAGAATTTAGCACAGCACCTCTGG
>NW_010126070.1:0-359 GCF_000699245.1 Pterocles gutturalis | reverse complement strand
AAAAAAAAAAAAAAAAAAGAGAGAGATGTTCAAACGCTGCTGCTCCTCCTCTTCAAAGCCATTCTGAGCGCGTTGTGTTGGCAGGGAGCTGTTTCTGCAGAGGAAGAGAGCACAGTCCCAGCCCCTTACTCCCTCCCCTCCCTCAGCGCTCTCGCTCCCCGCTCTCTCCCTCTCGCCAGACAGACCCCCTGCCTGCTTCCAGATGTTCCAGCTGCGGCGGCTGCACGCAGCCCCCCGCGCACACGGCGTTTAGGAGCCGCCGGACTTGATTCTGAAAGTTTAACACACGCTGCCTCGCCTTCACTGCGCCTGACGAAGCCTCGCTACAGACATGACGTCAAGGAGGCGAGCTGGAGCCG
>NW_010126069.1:0-5400 GCF_000699245.1 Pterocles gutturalis | reverse complement strand
TCCTAAACAGAACAGACAAAATAACATGACAATCTTCCATACTGCCAATATCTGAACCATCAACAGTAAATGCTTCCTTACAACCGCAGACTCATTCAGACATCACAAAGTCAACTACTACACATGCCAACGGATTCCACATTCTTCTTCTTCCTTCTAGCCACAGGCTGCACTGCTTGTTGCTCTGAGGAACACAGTAAGCTTTTCCTCTGACATTTCAACTTTCTGGAGGCCAATTCTAATCTTTATCTGCCTGCCTCTGCATTAGCGGCTCAGTTAACCAAGTTCCAATTCACTGTTTTCAGTAGCATCCCATTACGCATTCTGTGCGTCTAAGTTTGCCATCAGGAATGCATGACGGCGACAGAACAAAGAACTCTGCAGTGCTTGCATGGAAACACTGAAGCTAAGGGCAAGTAGCTTCCTAGGCTGTTAAGACATGAAGCAGTTCTGACATCTACACCATTATGTTGTCATTTTCTAAAAGAACAGAAAAGATGAGAAACATTTAAATTCTAACAGGTTGAAATTTTAGGCTGTTCAAATACTCTGCTATAAGGTAGCGGCAAATCCTTCAGAAGGATAAAAGGTATGCACAGACATGATATTTAATAGTAGCTTATTTCACCTGGTGTTCAGATACTTCTTTCAAGCAAAATGACCCTTCATAAAATTTTTGTTTGTTTCTTTAAACACATTCAGAAGTACCTTTCCCTTCTAGGCAAAATCATTATATTCAAAGCGATTTCTACACATTAAAATATATAAGTGATATTTCCATCTTTTTCTGAAATCTGGTTTCAGACAAGCAAACACACCAAGTGCTACGTACGGTGGCAAACACTCGTCCAAACCAAGCCTCTTGACCCTAATTCTGAAATTTGTCTTAATTAAAATTCAGAAGAAATCCTTGTTCAAATGCGTAACAACTCTCTGAACAATATTGTCGCAATTCAGCAAACATTATTTAACAATTTCTTAATTTCCCAAGTTAGTTCCAAACTGGAGATGACATCAGAGCATCTAATTTGAATATAACAGGCTACACCAGGCTTGCAAACTAAGCAGTCTCATCCTGTCCAGACTGGATTCCAGGGCTACTGCATGGACTATCTCCCATTTAATTTGTTCAAAAGCCCGGCATTGCTCAGGGCCCCACACGGATCAACTTGCCAAGAGATTTGTGTTAGCTACCACACTGTGAAGAAGTGTTATTTGCCCTAGCACACTTGCACAAATCTGGTGAAGAATCCAGTAGACAGGAAGATGGGGGCAGTGGGAAGACTGCTCTCCCCCTCCTACTAATTGCTGCACTGTATGGTGACTAGCTAGCTGATCATTCAGTTTGGATCCTGCCTGGGTGAAGACGGGCTGTTCACCACAAAGGCTCCATCTCTCATTAAACTCTTCAGATGACAGAGAAAGGTTGGTGCACTGCAAACACAAAACCTAGGACAGAGGACAGTGAAGTCACTACTGTGGCATAAAGCAGACAGAAGGTAGTGGGGTACCATGAGATAAAGGTGATTAAGGTGTTGCAGGAACAAGAGACCAGTCTAAGAGGACTAAATTGGGCTACTGTAGCACAAGGCAAAGGCTACAGAGGTGAAGGTCTGCCTTCAGAGGAGGCAGAAAAGCCTACTGATGAAGGGAAAATGAGGGGAAGCGGTGATGAAATTATTAGGTAGAGCTGACACCAGTAACTGTTTACTACAGCCCACTTCCCTGGAACCAAATGATCCGGTATAGTGCAGCAAGCTGATGTTTGCAATAGCTCACATCTGAGTGGGACACCCCCATCATCAGATACTGCACTGAACCTAATGCTCTGAGAAACTGATGGCGGGGAAGGTTGTTCTGAGGGAAAGACGCTGCGCATGACCAACACTGACTGCATGCTTCCTCGTGTGTATGGCACAGAATTAATAGATGGGTCTCTGAAGACAGATTTATTAGGCCTGTTCCCAGTCAAATTCAGTAGTTCAGATCTAAGAATACTATTACTTCTGCTACCTCAAGTCAACACCCGCATTTCAGTGCATCTTGCAAATAATATGAAAATCAGATCATCATGTCTTGTAGTCTCAACAGCCCTGTCAGACAAGATGGAGGTATTTCCCCCTTGATTACCTGACATGCACTCACCTGACTCAAACTGGAAGGGTGGACATCGACTAGTCTTGGAGACAGCAAGCCAGCTACAAGACACCTGTTGTAGCTATCATGAACAGCTTCACTTATTGAAGGACCAGATTTCTTCAAAATATTCAAGGTCTGAAACATCAATCAAAATCAAAGGATTAAGACACCATTATTACTGAATCACTAAGGTTTAGGATAACCACTAACAGAAATATCAACATTCACTTAAACTGTCAGAAAGCCTGCATCAGTAATTTGCTTCATGTTAGCAATCTGAGTAAGCATTGCCATGTAGAGTCTTAAAGACGGCAGCCAAACTAACAGTTACAGTTTATTTAAAAACAACTCCTGTAAAAGGAATTACCAGCTCTTGAAATGCCTAAGTCTTTTATAGCTTCTCTGTCAATACACAGGACTTTCTTTTGCCTGAACGCTTAGACAACATACATTAAATATAAGCTAAAACTAACACACAACTTTAAATCACACTTTGGAAGATCCTTTCTATGCTCGTTTCTGAAGAAGCTGATTTATGTTGGAAATACTTAGTGAGATGAAAATTCATTCAAAATTATTTGTCACAATCCGTGCAGTGGTTCAGAAGTTATAATTTGGCCAAGTTTGTGAGAAAAAAAACCAATCATTTCTTCTTAAACAGTTAAATAAATTTTAATTTGCTCCATTCTGACCTCCTTATTCAAGGTAATCAGGGGTCAAAACCATAACTCAATACTATACAGGCAGACTGATTGAGGGGTAATAAAGAAATAAGAGCTTTCCCTGACGTCCACAACATTTTTCTTCTTGCTCCTAGAACAATGCTCTATTCCTTTTCTAGACATTCAACCCCCATCATGCTTCAAGAGGAAACAATGGTAGTTCTGCAGACCCAAGAGTGGACCTAAAACACCACCATTTGCATAAACTGGGAGGACACAATTCAATTATGCATGTGGATGGGCAGGGTGAGCATAAAATGGTCTCCGACACTGAAAGCAGTGCAGCAGAAATATCAGAAAAGCTACACCTCTTGACATTCTCCATAAAGATACAGTAAAAGATCACCTCCTTCTGGAAGCCGCTGCAAGTCAGATGAACAACTCCGGAGTTCAGCAAGCACGTACCATCTGCAGAAACAACGGACGTTTGACAACTTCTGTACTCTCACAGTTACGTTATCAACAGTTGATACTTTTTAAATAGCAGTATCTGGAAAGGTATGAGTCAGTACCCATTTTCTTTGTCAGATCACTTACAAACTGCTTGGTTTTCTTAAAATAATTAGTGTGTGTAGAAATTTTATCTCTCATGCTATCGAGGTGCTCTGCTTTGAGCTTCGGTTCACAGTCGTTTCATTTTACGACCATCGCCACCCCACAGGCTACATGGCAAAAGCACCAAACCCCAAAACTCAGCAGACTCTCAGATATGTTTCACAATATTAAATACCTTGTCAGTACAAGGTAATCAGAGTTTGGTTTGGGGAGAGGAGGGGGTTGGGGTTTTTTGCTTTGGGTTGGGTTTTGAGTGACAAACAATGACCAGGGGAACCAATCAATGGCATTTGACCTCAATTTCAGCTTATCACTATTCAAAGCAGTGAAAGACCTACCAAAATTATAGGTGCTTGGATTAAAAAATTGCTCAGGTGGGGGATAAGAAGGAGGAATTCCCCGACTTAGGCTCCGCTCATGTACCAGAATATCCAAAATGAGGTGTGGAGAAGTCATGCTTATCACAGTGTCCAATGACCACAAGGCAAAATAGGGGCAATCGTGAAGGAGCTCTTCCGGCCTGAAAGAAAACAAGGGCATAAGCTAAAAGCCAACTTTGAAAGAAAGTATTTGTAGGTATACTGAAAACAACTTAGTAACAACCTACCTTAGTGAATCTGGCATTTGAGCGTGATACCAGCGATTAATGTCAAAGACACCCAAATACGTCGATGGTTTTCCCTGACCATATGTTTTCACTTGCCAACTGAAGATTGACACACTGGTGTCAGGAGAGATGACTGTAAAAGACAAGACATTGTTTCTTATTGGCAGAAAATGTGCTCTCTCTGAGCTTTTTAAAACACCACTTTCCATTTTGGCTTAATTCTCTTACATCACTCATGAAACACAACACTTACTTAAGAAAAATAAAACAAAATTGCGGAATTGCAAGCATCTCTGTGACTGGTTTCAGTCACGCTGCCCCTTGGTCTTGTGCAAATTGCATCAGTTCTAAGCCAAATCAAATGCACAATCCTTAGCTAATTAAGTTGTCCATACATTAAGAGCTGATCAAGACGTTTAGCTAGATGAATAGTGTAGCAAAAAAGCCATGGTAGGAATGCGTACAAATAATTGTTGTATACACTTGCAGCACTCAGCAGGCATTAAGAATTTCCAGATTTGACTGAATTAGAAGCACTAAGAATAGTGCCTTTCCAGCATATACAGAATGAAGGAGCACAATTATCACATACACACACAAAAAACTTTTTAAAATAAACAATCCCAAACCAACAGGAAATTGGAAAACAGATTTCAACATAAAATATGCACAATGTTATACTCCAGTTCTGTCATTAAGTGGAATGGTCTGGCTTCTCTGGGGAAAACGCATTCCCCATATATAAGCAACTCGTGTGGTATATCATTTACCCTACAAGAGTAGAGAACAAGAAGAGAGTTTGGCAAAATATTTCGCTGTCCTCTGTTGAATTTATCATTACTGTTTAGGGATCCTCACTTCACTAAGTTTCATTGTGAACTTTCACAACGTGAAATGACTTTCACTGTGTCATTTCACTTTTGTTAGGAGCTGAAACTGCATTTGAAAATACCATTTTAATCATTCAGAAGACAGCATCATTGCTAGCCTCAACCCACACCCAACAGAAGCTACTGTGTGTCTAGAACTTAACTTGAACAAATTCTGACTAAAAGCTAAATAGAAATCATCAGAAAAAATAACAGGTATTTCGCCATGCCTCATACTTCATAAAATGGAGAAAGAAAGGTTCTTTTTTTTGTTGTTTTGTTGGGGGAAGAAGGGGGGCAAAAGGGGTTCTGTTTCTTTCTTTGTAACAATTTCTAGAAGGCATCTCCTCAGAAAAATGACAATTGCAAAAAATCGAAAGACATTTTTATTCCATTATGAGACACTCCTGAGAGAGGATGGCATCAAAAAAGAGATGGAAGTTGCTGCTTAAGGACTAAGTCAACGATAATCACAGAATCATCATAGAACGGCCTGGGTTGAAAAGGA
>NW_010126068.1:3391-7853 GCF_000699245.1 Pterocles gutturalis | reverse complement strand
AATATAAACTTTTTAAAACTGTGAAAAAAATTATGAAATTATAAAAAAAAAAAAAGAAAAAACCAACGACAGAAATGAACACAGTCTGACGTTTAGAATATTATTTTTTATTTCCTGTTGGATTGTGATTGTAAATGATCTGGGAACAGGCACACCCCCCACGCTCAAAGTGTACTGTACTTCTAGAAGCAAATTGTGTGAGCATATTTTAAAGAGCGAGAGAGAGAGAGCGCGCGAGAGAGATTTTATGCTAATGTTAAATAGAAAGCACTTAAAACCCACTGCCTTCTATGGAACACAAGGATATTTCAGACAATCGAGAGGAAAGGAGAGCCAGGTTTTTGTCTTTTTTTTTTTGTTTTGTTTTGTTTATGTTTTGTTTAAAACAATTTTTTTGGCATTCTGTTTGTTGGAGAACTCTGTGTGATCTTTTTTTTTTCATAAAAAAAAAAATAATTGAAAAAAAGCAACCCAACGAAGCATCTGTTCTTTGTCTCGCCTGTCCTGACTGCGGGGTTTTTCTCCCCTTGGTGGCAATATTGGCTGTTTGGCTCAGTCCCTGCCTCATCTTCGGGGAAGGACCCAACCCAGGCGCCATGTGTCAATTCGGGGAGCCCCTGTCCATCGGACAGTCCCCCCCGTGGGGTGGCACTGATGGGACCCCAGAGCAGAGGTCTTTGCTCGCTGGGGGAGGCATGAGCCCATCCCCTGCGACCACGCTCACAGCAATTCCCCTACTCCGACCACTGCAGGGACGACGTTGAGGATGAAATGCTGGATTTGCTCTTTTTGGTGTGAGCTGCACTTCAGCCAGCCCAGGGGCTTGGTGTGGCGAGACCCTCCGGTGCTGGTAGGACTGGGTTGGGGTGCTGAGCCAGTCCCCAAAAAAAAAAAAGCAGCAGCCTCTGGTGTTGGCACCTCTTCTAGATGGTTCCTGCTCCACTCAGCCCAATTCCATGTCCTTGCTGCCTGCACAAGTCTTTGCAGGCTCACAGGGGTTCGATGGGACCTAGTGAAGTCCAGCTGCCCCAGGTGACAAGAGGGGACCCTGGGGATGGGGAGCAGCACAAGGGGCACTCCGAAACCCCCCAAAACAGGCAGCAGGGATGGCCCTGAGTGTGTTTGCCAGCCCAGCGCATCACCAGCAGCCAAGTCCCTCGAGCCCGGCTCACATCTGGCCATTGTTACAAAAACCATTTAATCTGGCTTGAGCTTCATTTGTGTCTCTTGCAATAAATCCTGAAGCTCAGCAGTGACCCACAGGCACCATCCATAGCCCTGGGGTCTCAAGACCCCTCCTCAGGATGCCGGGGTCCCCCCTCTGCCCTGTTGCAGGCCTGGAGAGGGAGGTGACGGGGCAGACCCACAGCGTGGGGTCGGGGGAGGCAAGACCCTTACTCTCTCGCGGTTGGGAGTGGCCAAAAAACAAAAAAAAAGGACACAACTGAAAAAAAAAAATTTTTTTTTCCAGCCATCAGGAGTAAATTGGGACCTGTACACAGCGATTGGCGTATTTGCGGAGGGATCGTGATTTCAAGCTGTTCTTGGTGAAAACCTGCAGCACCATCAGTGAAAGCTGAGACCCACTGGGGCCTGAAGGAGCGTTTCCTTCCTCTCTTGCTCTTCCTCTTCCTCACCAGCCCTCCATCACCCTCCTGCCCAGCACCGGTCTTGTTCCCGTTGGGATTTGGCAGTGTTTTCTTCCTCTTGGCAAAGGCTTGGCTCAAAGAGGAGAAGGACCCCCCCCCCCGACTCCTCGCTGGAGAGCTGTGCATCACTGATGGGGAGATCCCCAAGAGCAACAGGACTGTCCCCAGGGGTGGGGGGGATGTCACCCCAAGAAATGGCCCTGTCTGGGCAGCACAGGCCATTTTTGGGATGCTACGGCCCCGTTCCAACAGGATGCTGGTCCCTGTCCACCCTGGGGCAGTGTTCTGGCTCCGGGCTCCCTCCCCAGGGAGGGACATGGGCCAAGCGGGGCGGTGAGGACCATGGTGGGAAGCAGGTCCCATCTTGTCCCCGTCGCCCTGACCCGGGGCTCAGTACCCCAACGTGAAGGAGCCATTGGAGGTTTCGGTGTAGAAACAGGTGCTGTGGGACGTACTGGTGAGGCTGTAGGCAAAATACGCCACAGCTGAGCCCAGCGTCAAGCCCGTCATGTAGGACACGGTCATGGTGTTCCCTGCAGGAAGGGACACAGGGTGTCATGGCGCTCTGGCCACCTCTCCATGGGATTCCCGGGAGAGTTTGGTCCTACCTGCCAGCTCCCGCTGCTCGGGGCTCACTTTGCCGGCGGCCAGGATCATGGGGACGCTGCCGAAGTAGCCGTTGGTGATGCCCATGAGGAGGGAGAAGATGCAGGGCCAGGCAGGGTGGCCGAAGGTGGGCCTCCCGTTGGGGTAGACGCACATGATGAAGAGGGGGATGAAGACCACGCGGAGGCAGGAGTAGACGAGGAGGTGGGTCCCTCTCCAGTCGTAGGGCAGGGCAGCCAGGATCTGCAGCGAGGGGCAGAGAACATGCTGTGGGGGCCGAGGAGGGTGGGGAGGGCAATGTGGTGCCCAAAATGGGGCAGCAAGGAGAAGATGAGATGGTAGCAAGACTGCCAAACCATCAGCCATGCCGGCGAGCAACCTCACACTGGTTAGATACCCATGGGGTGGAGATGACCCTTGGTGGAGCCAAGTGGCTTTGAAAGAGGACACATAAAGGAGGCACAATGGAAGAGACACGTCCACCCCACTGCGTTGGTGTTGTTGGCCTCTCTCCTACCTTGCCAACGAAGTCGGAGAGGTTGAAGATGGCCATGATGAGGATGGGGAGCCATTCCCCCAGCGTGCAGTTGTGGATCTCCGACTCCAGCCCAGGAAAGAGGCACAGCGTGATGAAGTAGGTCATGGCGATGGAGAGCATGTAGGCCCAGATGAGCCGGGACACGACGTAGCGGTGGAGCAGCATGTCTGGCAGGGACAGGCAGCACGGCTCAGCCAAAACCCACAGTCCTACCCTTGCACAGCCCAAAAGTCTTGCCTACACCCCAACAGTGGCTTCCAAAGACGTGGTTGCCCCTGTTTTCGGGTGTGTTGAGAAGGGATGACCCTTCCTCAAAGCCCCAGGCCACTGATCACTCACTCCCTCTGCCCCACAGAATGATGCTCACCCTGCTCCCCTGAGCCCACCACCCACCTCTGAAGCTGGGCCAGCTCCTCTTGATTTTGGGCCGAGGGACGTCAAAGCGCATGTATGTGCCGCTGCCGGCCAACTCAGCTTCAGGGCCCAGGCTGTCCTGGGGAGAGCTCGGCTGCCCCTGTGGCCGGTTCTCCTGCGTGGGGGACAGAGGGGACACCAGTGCTGAGCTCCAGCAAGGAGAGGGACCCCAGGGGGCATGAAGGAAACCCGCCCTTGGCTTACTTTTTTTTGCAGGGACTGCGTGGTGGATCCGGTAGCCTGTCCCATGGTCACTGGTCCCCCGGGGCTCAGGGACACTCTTGCGGGAGCAGGCGGTGTAGTAGCGGACGAAGCGGGTGCGCTTCACCAGGAGGTGGAGGATGAAGCACATCAGCTCCATGCCGATGGAGATGAAGAAGAAGATGACCGTGTTCTCCTTCTCGTCTGACAGCAGCAGCTTGGTGAAGATGCGGCTGAGCGAGATGATGACCCCGGCAGTGCCTGGTGGCATGGGAGAGCTATTGTCACCGGGTCCTGCTGAGCCCTGTAGCTTGGGGACCCCCAGCAGCCCCCCAGCATGTGGAGGTGATGCCTCCAGGTGTGGAGTAGATACAAGCAGTGATTTTTTTGTGGCAGTGGAACCAGCTCTTGGGCAGACCCCCAGCTTGGTGTGACAGTGCAGTGGGTCTTGTGATTTAGAAACCATTAAACACCCTGGTTTACTGGGGAACGCCTTGTGGTGTCCCTGATCTGCTGGGAACAGTGGGCTCCCAGGTGTGACTCATGGGGGCCCCAGGAGAAGGCACAGGAACCATAGAATCATAGAATCATTAAGGTTGGAAGAGACCTTGAGGATCATCAAGACCAACCATCAACCCAACACCACCCAACCCACTAAACCACGTCCTGAAGCACCATGTCTAGTCCCCCCAAGTGAGCCCATGTGAACATGGGCAGCGGACGCAAGTACTTACTCTCGCCCGTCATCACTCCCTGCGTGTAGCGCTTAGGCAGCAGCCCCGTGTAGCCGTAGAAGCTGGATTGCTGCACTTCAGATGCACCGAGGGGAGAAGGAGGGATTATTGCTGCAGCCGAAACCCTGGGGAGGGGGAAGAAACCCTGGTGGGAGCCCATGTGCTGTGCCACCCACGACCTGCATCCTTCCCAAAAGCACCCGAAGCCTCCTTGCCCCAAGAGCTGGGTGGGTTTTTCCCCCTCCTTGGGTGCCTTCCCATGGCTGTTCCCACCAAGAGTGGGCACCAGGGGCAGGGGGTTGGGGAGACAACCCAGTGGG
>NW_010126068.1:0-3368 GCF_000699245.1 Pterocles gutturalis | reverse complement strand
ATGTGTCCCAGGTTGGCGGTGTTGGGGACCAAGGCACAGTTTGGTGCTGGTGGCCCTGGCCAGTCCCGCAGGAGGGGATGGAGCAGGTCCGTGAGGGTCAGCTCATAGTGATTAGAGCAAGAAGTTGTCCCAGGAGACCATGGCTCTTGGGGACAGGGCTGTTTTCCCACCCCCACCTGAAGGGCTGTGCTTGCTGCAGGGCCAGCCGCTGTCCCCCGTACCTGTGCAGCCAAAGGCCACCACCCCAACAGCGACCAGGTTGATGGCGTAGGCTTGCCGGCGGGTGAAGAGCTCCAGCCAGATGTCGCAGATGCTGACAAAGAGCAGGGGCCCCAGGGCAAAGAGGTATCCTGCGGGTGGGAGACGGAGGCAGTTGGTGGGGGTGAGACGGGGCCGGTGCTGGCGGGGGGCTGTGGGGACCCCCACTCACCCACAGAGATGCGGGTGTGCAGGCTCAGCAGCTCCACCAGGGCGTTGTTGAGGATGACGGCCACCAAGGCCACCAGGATGTAGGTGAGGCTCATGTCGAAGACGATGGATGTCCCTGCGGGGAGGCAGGTGATGGGGGTGGCAGGGGTTAGGCTCCCTGGGAAGCAGGACTGAGCTCTCCCCGGGTTTGGAGGTGGGTGGGAAGTGCTGCTGGAGACCCACCTGGGTATTTATGGTGCAGGTAGTCCACATCGGTGATGAAGCTGTTGTACGGCAGAAGAAATCCCACCCCGGCCAGTAGCATGGCAAAATAAATCCCATGGTATCGATCCTGGGGCTCAGGATCCTCAGAAACTGCCCCAAAAGGGGAAATAAAGAGAAAAAAGACATGACAGTGGCACTGCTGCACCCATGGGACCTGCAGCAGAGCCCAGCTGGGGGGGCGATGAATGGTGCTTCCACATCCTTTATGGAAAATGGGGGTGGGTACCCACAGCAAGCAGCCCAGCACCCCACAGTTCTCATGAACAGAAAGCCCCAGCCTGGAGGAAATCGTTCCCTAACTCAAGGCCTTTCAAGGAGAGACCCAGGAGGCAGGAGAACACCCAGGCTTGGGGGGGCTGATGGGTTTTAGCAGCAGCCAAATAACCCCAGACACAGGCAGTGGGGGTGACAGCCAAAGCTGGGGCTGGAGGTGGACAGGGATGCCTCAGGATGTGGAGCAGGGCTGGGGTAAATCCGTGAGCCCTACATGGGAAAGGGGGAAGCTGTAGGGTGGGGGTAGAGCCAGGGAATGAACCCTCAGCTCCTTGCCATCCTGCAGAGCTTGCTGCCATGGGAAGCTGTGCCGCTCACATGGGAACAAACAGGTCCAAAAAAAAGGCGTTGGGCAATTTTATGGCATTTCAGGCCATTTGTGGCTATTAAACCTGTCCCAGGAAGCTCTTGTATGGGTGGGAAAGCAGCAGGACCTGGCTGCGGGTGGGGTTGTGCCTGTCCTCACCCGGCTCCATGAAGGTGAGGATGCCCTTGGCCTGGCTGCCCCGCTGCAGCTCGTCCTCCTCCAGCTGGTAGCTGTCGAAGCTGAAGCTCATCACCACGTTCCCCTCCGGCGTCCCCACCGGGCTCAGCTCCTTGAAGCGCTCAGCTCCCACCGAGCCCATGGTGGTGCTGGACCTGGGAGGGAAAGCAGTGACACCCCCAGAGCACAGCTCCTGTGTCCCCCCCCTGGGGATTGTCCCCTGGGTGATGCCAGGGATCTGCAAGGGATGGGTGGCACACAGCTGGTCCTGAGCCTTCATCACCCCACCATACCGCTGTGGCTTCTGTGCTTTTTCCACCTGGAAAGATGCTTTCACTGAGCAGAGGGGGGGTCCCCTGACCCACTGGGCAGGACTTTGGCTTTGGGGTGTGAGTGATGATCCAGGGGGGGGTCTGTGCAAGCTTTTTTTCTCCCCCCAGCCTGCCTCAACCCCTCACCGTGGTGCTACCAATGCCAAATCATAGAATTGTAGCATCACAAGATGGTTTGGGTTGGAAGGGCCCTTAAAGCCCCCCCAGTGCCACCCCCTGCCATGGGCAGGGACCCCTCCCACCAGCCCAGGTTGCTCAAAGCCTCATCCAGCCTGGCCTTGAACCCCTCCAGGGATGGGGCATCCACAGCTTCTCTGGGCAACCTGGGCCACTGCCTCACCCCCCCGCACAGGAAAACATTTCATCCTAATATCTAGTGTAAATCTGCCCAAATGCCGCTGCACTTTCCAAAGCAATTAGAAAAATTAACGGGTGAAAACCATTCAGGGAGGGTGGCTGCTGGGGCAGATCCCGGCAGCCTGAGCCAGCCCTTGCTGTCTGCAGGCAGCACACGCTTGCTCTGGTTTATGTCCCTTTCCAGCATCTCTGAAAGATGCAGAGCCACCAGCCTGGGCAGACACACCCCTGGAGCGTTTTCAAGGAGAGGATGGGATGTGACCTGGCTTTTAAGGTGAGCGTTTGGGATCTGCTTCTCCCAGGGGCCAGGGCACAGCAGGGAGATGCTCAGAGAGCTGCCGGAGAGACCCCCCAAGAGGGTCAGCACCAAATACATCCCAAAACACCCTCCAGCGACCCCACCAGAGCCACCCAAACCATGGTCCATCCCTCTAGGGCCAGCCCAGGCCCTGGGGAGCAGCCTGGGGGCTCTGTATTACCCGCACCAGTCGCTAGATGCCAGCCTGCCTCCGTGCCCGCTGTCCCCAGACCACCCAGCCGGCCGGGGAGGGGGGGGCACGGCCTCCAACCTCCTCCCAAGCAGCAGGTTGAGGCAGGCAAGGGAAGAAAAATCAATCTGACAGTGATTGCTCTGGTCTCCCTGGCAGACGTGGTGTTTGCAGGAGCAAAGGGGTTTTCCATCATCTCCCCAGCATCTCCCCAGCTGCCGGGATGGGGGGGATGCTGGGGGACCCCCGAGTGGGTGGCAAACGTGGTGCCCATGGACCCTGCAAGCGCGATTCTAGAGCCTAAAATGCATCTGCCGGCAGCAGGGACTGGTGCACAGAGCAGTGCTGCCATGGCCCTGAGGCCTGGATGGGGACACGCTGGGGTCCCCACCCTGCACCACGCCGGGGAGGGCCCCAAGACCCCCCAACCCAGAGCACCAAGAGCAGAACAACCCAGCAGGGCACATTTTGTCTGGGGTCACCGCTCCAACCCATCACTCAGGGAGGAGCTGGCCGTGATCCCCTCCCGCACCTGATGCTACCCCAGAGAGTAAATCCCAGCGGGAAGCATCTCCTGGGATGCTGGGAACGCCTGTTGCGGGGTTTTTCCATGGCAGAGATCCCAGCTGGAGAACACGCCGGTTGCAAACGCCCCTTACCTCCTGTGGCCCAAACTTCTTGACACTGGGGGGCCGGGAGTGGAGCTGGATGCGCTGCGCGGCCGCGGTGCTGGACCAGCCC
>NW_010126067.1:0-877 GCF_000699245.1 Pterocles gutturalis | reverse complement strand
GTCCGCAGCCGCACGCACTCCAGCAGCGTCTTCAGGCTGATCTTGATGATCCCCGTCAGCACCGACACCTGGGATGTGGGGACAGCAGGGACGCATGGCACGGGGATGTCCCCAGGGCAGGAAGGCCCAGAGTCACATCTGCCCGGGGATGTGGGGACACTGGGGACACCCCTCTCCAGGCCATCAGCTCCTAGGATCCTCTCACCCTGGTCACCGGTCCCCAGGGATCTCCCAGGTCCTGACATGTGGGATGTGGGGACACTGGGGACATGTGGCACAGGGGAACGGGGGCTCCTTCAGCCCAGGTTCTTCCAGTGCAGGGAGGCCCCACGTCCCATCAGCACAGGGACACAGGGTACAGCCTTGGCCTTGCTGCCACCACCAAGAACCCCCTGGGCCTGGACACATGGGACAGTGGGACACAGGGGACATGGCCCAGCAGGACAGGGACAGCCTTGGCTGGGCTGGTGGGAGCATGGGGAGGCCCTAAGGCAAATCGACACGGGGACACTTGTCCTGGTCATCAGCTCCTGGGGAGCCCCTGGGCCCCAACACCTGGCTCATGGGGACAGCTGGTAAGGTGGGCAGGTTAGGGACCCTGGGGACACGGGGACCAGGGAGAACACAGGGATGACCCCATGGCCTCACCTTGTTGAACTCAACGGGGCTGAAGATGTCGATGCGCTCGGAGAAGAGCTTCTGGATGTTACTGAGCAGGTGGGTGTCCATGGGGGCACTGGGGACAGTGACACAGGACAGTCAGGGATATGTCCCGGGGACAGGGACACAGAGATGGTCAGAGGATGCAGGGATGGTCAGGGGATACTGGGACGGTTTGGGGACACGAAGAGGGCCATGGGGAAGGTGCAGCAGTTAC
>NW_010126066.1:0-32041 GCF_000699245.1 Pterocles gutturalis | reverse complement strand
ATATTACATCTATAGATGTATATATGTGAGTGTTTGTGAATGTCATGGTTTGACCCATCCGGCAGCAAATTCCATACAGCCACTCACTTGTCCTCCCCCTCCCAAGGAATGGGGAGAGAATTAAAGAGGTAACAGGAGAAGAGACATGTAGGATGAGATAAGAACAATTTTATAACTAAAATTAATAATAATAATAATGATAATCAAATATACAAATATATACAAATGATACACAGTGATACAGCTCACCACCTGATGAATAAGGCTCAGCCCATTTCTGGCTAGCAATCCCACTGGTTTTTACCATCTTCACATGTACTTCACCATAAATACAGGTGGTTTGTACTACATAGACATGTTTTTTTCTTAAACTTTTGTCTGAAAAGCTGTCCACAAACTTTGATGATTTTCTCATCAGATGTGCAGTTACCGGGCTGGATCCACTTTTCTGGTGAGTCACATCTCATCCTCATGACTTGTAGAAATTCTTTTATCTATCTCTCATATACTCACATACCACCATGAAATATAATTATGCCTAGCTTTGCTTTTAAAACAAGGACTGTCTTTTAAAAGTTGTTTCTGGATTTTTTCTATATTTTTTTTTTTTTTAATTCTGGCTTGGTACTGGAAAGAGACTCGTGGAGTTTAACTGTGAAGGCAGGTCTGTAAATAAGCTATTTGTAGTAGATAATAGCCTGAGCATTGGAACAATCTTCTAAGACGGAAAAGACAGATATTTTAGTTCCTGATTTGTCTTACATAAGCTTATGTCTTCCAAATCACTGGTTAGTTCCTCTAGAAAAAATATTTTTTTTCTGTTTTTAAAATTAACAGGATTTTTTTTTTCTGAAAATAAAATGGATTCCAATTAAAAAGTTACAATAAATTTTAAATTCCCACAGTTTCTATAGACTCCACCTTGAGCACTGAGTCCATCTCTGGAGTCCTTAGCACAGGAAAGATACGGACCTGATAGAGCAGGTCCAGAGGAGGGCCACAAAAATGATCAGAGGGCTGGAAAAGCTTCCAAATGAGGATGGCTGAGAGAATTGAGGTTGTTTAGCCTGGAGAGGAGAAGGCTCCAGCCAGTACCTAAAGGGGGCTATAGGAGAGATGGGGAGAGACCCTTGAACAGGGACTGTAGCGGCAGAATGAAGGGTAATGGTTTTAAGCTGAAAGAGGGCGGATTTGGGTTAGATATTAGGAAGATATTTTTTACTGTGAGGGTGGTGAGACACTGGAACAGGTTGCCCAGGGAAGCTGTGGATGTCCCATCCCTGGAGGGGTTCAAGGCCAGGCTGGATGAGGCTTTGAGCAACCTGGGCTAGTGGAGGGTGTCCCTGCCCATGGCAGGGGGGTTAGAACACCATGATCTTTAAGGTCCCTTCTAATCCAAACCATTCTATGATTCTATGACTATTGTTATTTTTGCAGCTAAAACTATAATTCATTTGGTTCCTAATCCCTACTGTCTGCTCACGTATTCAGTCATGACAATCAACATTAAAGAACTGAGTAGAATTTGTTGTGAAACAGAATTCCCATCCAGTAGGAAATTTTGATATTTCAATACAATTTTATCTTTAAAATAAAATAACCCGAAATACTGAAAGACATCACAGAACACAAAAATGAAAAAGTTGAAATAAAAAGAGCATTTCTAAGTAAGCAAGTTAATTTAGTACATTGCATGTTTATTTTGCACCAATATTCACTCTATTTTGAAAAATGGACTTAAAAAAAGTTTCATTATTCTACTTCTTAAGTATAAAATCAGTTTCTTAGTCAGCCATTTCGTGATTTTATGAGAGCTTCCAAAGTTAAAAACCAAGATGTTAGTGTGAAACATTTCAGGCAGAAGTAGTCTTTCTAAACACTGCCTCATATTCTGATCATATTTTTGTGTTGCCTTTCTCTTGACCATCATTTCAAAATTTCTCCAGTTCATTCTAGTTTTCTTTCTAATATTTCCAGAATTTATCCCTAAGCATTTCTTAGAATACCAGATCCCTTGCTCAAGCCTTTATTTGCCTACATCTTCATAAAGAGTATTTCCTTTTTTCTGACCTTGATTTCTGTTCCTTTGCCTAGCCCAGTTTCCTTTAATATTCTAGTGGTAAAACCAGCCTCCCTGTTGTTTAGTCCATTCATGTCACCCATTCTTCTTGCCATGCAACTGTTTCGCTCTGCTCTTGAAGTTGGCAGTCAATGGAAGACCCTAGGGACACAAATTCATATCAGCACATCCTTTTCCTGCCTTGTAAAGAGTATAGGAGGTTAATGGAAATACATGTTGTGAACCACCCTTTACCAGAGACATTACAAAATACTGTTCAGATGGAGAACCCACTGAGGAATGTGTAAAAAATGAGTATTTGGATTGTTCTTTTTCAAGTATTGTGAGATTCAAGATTAGCCTGTGCCCAAAACAAGATACTTAGCTTAAAAAAAATTCTTTGTGTCATGGCCAGTGAAATCTCAGATGAGATGTCTCCTGCACAGGTAGAATTTTTCCTTGGTCAGTTATGTTGCTCTTGGCAATCTGCCATTTAAGGTCTAATAAGATACTTTTTCTTTAATCATTCTAAGTGACTAGCGTATTCAATTAGATATCTATCATATATTTATGCATTGATTTTGTTTACATAAAGAACGTTGAATCAAAAGCTTTGGAAGCAGTAGTCTGCAAAATTCGAGTATGAATCAAACCTTTTTGGAATGGATAAGCATTAGTGTTCAGTGATCAAATATCAGAGTTCCATAATTATTCAGCTGAATCATAGAAATTTCCATATGGAATCAGATTGGATCATAATCTATCCAGTTTATTACCTTGTTTCTAATATTGGTCAGGATCAGATGTTTCAAAGGAGGACAAAAAAGCCTCTGCTTAAAAACCTGCAATAAACAAAGGTGGTATAAGTTTCCCCTAAGGAAAGGAAGTCTTCTAAACCCTGTCATTTAAAAATTAACTTAACCACTAAGTAAAAATATTTATATTTCTTATATTTCTTCCAAAAGTTTTATTTAGTACATGTGAACATGATTAATTCTTCTCTACAACAAAACCTGGTTATTTTTATTTTACAAATAACCTTTTGTTGCTACTTGAAAAAAAGCCCATTTCTTATTTTTGCTGCTGACAGTCATTAGTACATAGCGCTAAGTCTAGTTCTAGCAATATCAGTATCTTTTGGGTATCTTTGACAACTAAGTGCTGGATTGAGACTGTTATTTAATCAAACATCTCTCCAGGTGAGCATAAACCACTTCTGATTTTTTCTCAGTGATTGCATACTACCCTGTTTATTTGGACCAGTGGCTAAGATTTGCTAGTCCATGGGGGATTACTCTTGAATAGCTGATGAACAAACCCAATCAAAGCACTTTGATTAAATTCTGTCTAATTTTGGAATCTTCCTGAGCAGCTTTGTATCATTTTTTTGTGATGAAGAACAAGTGTTGTTTTGGAGGGGAGAAAGAAAGAAAGCTGACCATCCCCTTAAAGAAATATTTTGCCCATGTGTAACAACTGTGGAATGACATACAGCTTTTTAATAGACTTTTAAAAGCTATCTGGAGACTTAGTAAAAAGCTTCCATGCCCAGTAGATAACAAAATGCTATATTAATTTTAGTGCCAGACCTTAATTAAAAAGAAAACCATAAAATGTATTAATGGGCACTATACAGAATGATGCAGCTTTGTGGAACCATTTAAGCCTCTTCATCACAGAGATTACAGAAATTAATAAGAGGACATAGTTTGTGTAACAGTGTAACGGACACAAAGTACTCAATACCTTTTTTACCCCTTTGAACAAGCAGTTGTTGCTTGGAGTGCACAGCTCCATCTTCCTAGGTAAATTCTTCCATCAGGGATGGTCCCCACAAGCAAGCCTGTTGTTAAGGCTGTGTCTGCAAATGAATTGTCTATAAACAAACTCAGCATCTGGCAGACATTCCAAGGTGAAAGCCAAACAGATGGCTAATTTAATATAATCTAAGTGACTTTGGATCAGATAAAGCAATTGAATTAACAGCACTTTAAATGAACGTATACCACACATTCTCACTATGCCATTATAATTGGCATCTTTTTATATCTTGAAAATCATTGCTAATTGAAGTTTCATATGGTGAATGCTTATATCTGTAAGATGTACAGCTAAACAGCCTGCAAAAATATGCCATTATAAGTAAAAGCCATTGGTGTTATAACCTTTAACTCAAATACAGTTATTTTCTTCAGAACTCCTCCAGACAATTTTTGAATCAGGGAATGTAGACTTGATACCACATGAACTCTTAAGTGCACATGCAGAAGGCATAATTTAACTCTGACAATTAAAGTAAATTTGGTTTTCTTTAAGTAACTCTTTATTAAATAAACAAAAAAAACCCCTTCAAATTATAAGGGATTTTTGATTATTATTATTAGTTGTTGCTATTCATGACACTTTTTGAGCTGCAGTATTATTTGATCCACGGCAAAGGAAACAGAAAAGTTTTTCTCTTAATTACTTTCTATGCTACATCTGGATTGAGAGGGTGAAACACTTCATGAATGTATTTTTGATGTACTGCCATGTATTTTTGATAACACAGCCAGAGTTAAATGCTTAAAGTCCCCTTTTATTTGTTTTTTTTTATACAATAGTTAATTGTCTGTACATTTTCTGATGCCTCTTCCAACAAAACTCTGTGTTTCATTTGTGCAAAATAGGTAAAAAGCAGATGTGACGGAGTTTGTGCTGTGCAAAACAGAGGATATCTGAGAAAGTTTCTCTTCATCTTCTTTTAATTACTTTCTCACTTGCACAGAGCTCTGAAAACACTGCCAAACCCAGAATTGCATTATGCTCCAGAGTTGGAGGTATAATCTATTGGAGATGGATTAAAAACTGGCCTGCAGTGCTGCATGATGTAAGGAAGAGCTCCTTCTTGGTACCCAAGAGCTGTATGAGAACAACCTTAGGTTTCTGGGCAAAGGGCCATTCACTGCCTCTTGGCAACATCTGCCCGCCAATGTGAAGTTAAAATAACGGGTAAATTCATGAACACAATTTTAAAACTCAGATTCTGGCAACTGGAAGAGACTGATTTGATTACCCAGGGGGTATCTTTCGGTTTTAAGTTTTTGCTTTCCTAGATACCATAACCCCCCCAAAAAAACCCTTTCTGGTGTTCTGGCACAGGTCATGCCTTGCAGTTATTTACATTCTAGAAAAAATATGTGAAAAACTCATGAACTCATGAACTTTTTTCAAATGCCTAACTTTCTCTTTTTTTTTTTTTTCACATACGATTTAACAACATTCACACATGGCAAGAAGGCAGAGGATTCTGCGGTTGGTGGAATTTTGTGAATTTTAATAATCAGTAAAAGAAGTCAAGAAAAAGGCTTGCAGACTTGTTACAGTTGGCTCTCATGTTACAGTCTCTAATGTGTACCTGTCATATTCCTGAAGACTCTCTGGATATTACTAAATATTGCATTACAACACTTCTCTTGCAGAAAACAAATTTTATTTCAAACTAAACAAAAATAATTTTACAATGTAGATGTGTACAGAATGGACATACAATGGAAATGTAAATACAAATACTTCTATTTGATTGAGATATAGACAAATAGAGTACAGGCTTAGGCCTCCCATTAACAAATATCAAATAATATTATTTTCTCTTCAACAAAAAGATGTGAACTCTGGTCAAAATCTGAAATTTCAAAGCTGCCTATGGAAGAATTTCAGCCCTTAAGTATAAATCTAGATAAAAGAACCAGAACAGTTTAATAACTTAAAAAAAAAAAAGGATAAAATTTTAAAAGTTGTTTTCCTCACTCCAGACGTGCCCAAATCAGGAAACTCACATACGATGCTTTACCAAGACTTCCAGCTATGTGCTAGTGGAAAGTAAGGCACTATCTTGACCCTATCCTTTAAAATACAATGTCATAACAATATAACTGAGGAAAATTGTCTTTTTAATTCTGAAACAAATTGAACTTTTCTTTTTTTTCTTTCACCAGTGGCAATTGTTGCTGTCTAAATCTTGTTATGGGCAGAAGAGAACACTCTGTTACACAAAGCCAAACATTCACTGTAGATTTACAGTCTACTCAAACCACAACAAATAGTTTTTGTTAGTGCAGCTATAATGGTATGAACACCTCTAGTTAAATTTGAATGATCACAGAAAAGCCTCCCTATTGATACATACACCCATATTGCACATACTTTTAATATATATATGTGAACTTCCTATTATAACCCTTTTCCCTAGTGTATTTACACTCCCTCTCCTCCCCCCTAGGTAATAGCACAACAGTTTGAGTGATCCCCACGAATAAAATGGGGTCACAGTGAGTTGGCAGTATCCTGAGTTCCTTTGCTGGGAGGAGCATGATGTCAGTTGTGGTGGTTTCCCCCTCTTCAGTCTTGGGTCCACTTGGCATGGTTTGTACATATTTTTGGACAGTTGCTTACTTGCTTTTTCCCCACTATTTCCCAGTTCCACATGTCCTCTTTCTTACCCTTAAAACTGGGTTTGCCTGATCCACAATGTGAGTTCTTTCCTTTGTCAAAAATGGTTGACTACTGTGATCTGTGATCATGCTCCAGGATTTCTGATGCCTTCAGATACCTCTACTTTTCTATAATGTATTTTAAACCTAGAGTCATAGACAATTCACTTAGTGCTTAATAATTGCTTGTTTTAAATCTCTGCTAAGTAATGGCACAGAGATAAATTAAACCAAAAACAAATTTAGTCAATAGTCAGATGGCCAAAGAGAACTGCTACCTCAGCTAAAAGAAGTTAAATTCACCTCAGGCCAGTATGAGTCCAGGCAAGTCCTGAAACCCTGTACTCTCAGGTCAGTACAAAGCTTGTCACCTTTTACTAGTAACATTATAATTTTAAAGTCATGTTTGTTGAGCTATGCAGTCTTTGCCCTTCTCTATGTATGTAAATAATTGGAGTTAATAGGATGGTTTAATGAAAATTAATTGTAATAGAAATATGGGGATTGGTGGAGCTATGTCTGAAGTCACAATTGCTTTATTAAGGAGTTTAAAGTTTATTAATAGTTGATAGTTCATTAAAACTTGCTAATTATATATAATTACTAATTTTATAGCTTGATTACTGCCTGATCATCTTAAATGTGGCACAAGTTAGGAATATCCAAATTTGGAGAATACAGGACTCTACTACAGACCATTGGCTTTTGCAACATAGGAAAAAAAGTAAGATAAATGTTAAAATATTCAAGGATATCATTTGTAATTAGTTTTGCTAATATATTCCCAAAGTATACCACAATATTTCTGTATACGAGCAGTATGGAAAAAAGGAATTAAAATCAGAATTCGCTGAAGTTACTGTTTCAAATTCCAGGAAAAGTTTTTCTTCTTCTTATACTAGAGGTCAAATTAAGTGTTAAAACCAAACACAATTCAGCAGCAGAAAAAGCAAAGACACCTAACAAAAAAGAATATCACTGAGAAGACATTAATTTTGTCAACAGAAAAGAAATCTACTAAATGAATTCTTAAATAAAACTGACAGCTGTCAGAATGGGGAAAAACCTGTGTTTTGAACAGTCTCGCACCTGGCAAAGCCTCCATCTACAAAGAGCTTTAGAGATTTAAAGAAATATTTTGAATTGTCATATGAAAAAATAACTGAAATCTAACCGAACAGTATATATGTAACACACACTGTGCATAAAGCACTTGTAAATTGCTTTCTGCATTAACTAGAGATTTCATATGATTTTCAAACATTAACAAGTATGAGGACCATCTCTGTCATCCAACATGAAAATGACAGAATACAGGCATGGGAAAGGAAAGACATTAAATATTACTGACTGAAAGGATATTAACATAGTTGTAAAAATGCTACTCAGAAGTTGAGGGAATATGGCTGAAATAATTTTTGTAATGCACATATTTTATTAACATATACATTGATCCTTTTAAAAGTTATTTGTCCTCAAAAAGCTACCACTACATTTCCTGTGAGCATTCCTTGCATAGCTCTAGTGGAAGAGTGGGAAACATTCTCATTAAATCATAGCTAATATAATCTAGAATTATTGTGGTATATGGGAAAACGAAGAGTAGGACTGATATAAACTCTATTTAAGAGATTATTTAATAATTCCCTGACTGGAGAAGAGAGAGAGAAATGAGGAAATGGAAGGAAAGATAATAAGGGAATGAAAACTTTAAAGGCCATTATTGATTTGTTTTCCAATAACAAAATTTCAAATTTCAGATTTAAAAGACTGAATACTTAAGTTACCAACTTAAACATTCAAAATGAAATTAAATACTTTTAGTCCATTAAATTAACTTGTTTTGAATTACAAAATTTTATGATGACTTCTCTTTGTAAACTCCAAACTTCTTGAATGATGTCTGGTGATGCTTATAATCCAGAATGCTGAGCATTAAAATTATTTTCTAACAATTTTTACATGTCTCTTGAGTCTGAACCTTCATAAGTAATTTTATTTTAATCATCATTCCTTAGACAAAGTTGTCAGAGTCCAGTCGTTGTTGGACTATTTGCAATGCAAATGCATTTGATCAGCATCACTATTGTACCATTTTTCTTTCTGATTTCACATTTTAGCACAGCTCTATGTATCTTAGCACATTCCTGTCCTACAAGTTTTCACAGAATTGCAGAACCACAAAATCACAGAATGGTTGACAACACACAGCTACTTCTCCCCTGTCTTATCACTATCTTTCCATCCAAAGGCTTAGTCTACCATGTTGTCACATCAGAAAAAATGATGAATAAGAATCACATTTCACCTGGCAGCTAAGATCTCATGCCAGGTAAAGAAACTAGTTATCCAACTCTGACTACCAAGGTACATTTAGACTGTATAAATATAGGACTTACTATAGGGCAATTTGGGCTCCTTTTTTTTTTTTTTTTTTTTACTTCTTTATCACCTCATAGCTTCTGCCTAAAACTTAGAATGATTAGTATGGTTACTAGTTATTATCAATTAATACAAGAATTAAAGATTGACACTCAAAGGAACATTGGGGGGAAGGTTGCGGGGGGAAGGCAAGAAGGTTTATAAATTTTGTATTATGTCCATCACACCTATCATCTCTCTTCCTTGTGTCCAAGGATGGGACTTCTAAGTGGAAAGACAATGTTTTAAGAAATATTTAATTTATTTAAGAAAGTGAAGATTTGGCAAGTCTGAAAAAATTTTCAAAATTTTACTTGGATTTGGAAAAAACTTTCAGAGAAAAGAAAAAAAAAAAGAGACTAAAGACTTTCCTCTTGTAGAATCTCAAAAGCTGGGGTTTGGGGTATTTTTGTCATTAAATTTTCTGGTTTTTATTGCAAGCTTTGAAAAAAATATTATAAAATATGCTGAAGTTCTTATTCATCGAATATATTTCAATAAATCTAACATGTTTTTCTTATCCTATTTTTCTGGTTGGGTTAAATTTGCCTGCTGACACTTATCTGCACCTTGCCCAGTTTCACTCTTAGCCTTCTGTTAACATCAGTGTGCATACCTGGCAACCCAAGAATGCTTGCCTCCTCTTAGCACATGGATTTCTTCCTCTACAAGGTGCCAATGCTAGCTTTGGATGTGAAAGTCTTCGTCTTGTATCCCAACTCACCTCCGGTGGATCAGTACACTTTGTTAAGGGAATATTTTTTTAAGCAACCTTTTCTTCTTCTTTAGGAGGTAGACTGAAATAAAGAGCTATTAAATCAGCTCCCACTTAGCTTGTGAGCTCTGCCAAGCTTTGTCTAAAGCACAGAGGGAAGGAGAGGCAAAGATGAAGGTTTCTGCTGAGCTGATTTTCTCAAGGTCTAAACACTTCAGTTTAAAAGTAATAAAAATTCAATTATTTGTTCAAAATTATAGGATTTTTTTCCAGTAGCTCCTTCTGTGATTAATTACTGTAATGGTTTAGAAATAGCTGTTATTGCAGGACCATCTTATGTTCCAAAGCTTATAGATCCCTGCTCACTGTGAGAGTGAACTCATAAAAATACAACCATTTTCTAAAAAGTAAGGAAGGAGGGAAAATCAAGGTAGTTATTTTTATCTGCTACAGGGAAGTGTGATTATGTGAGTCAACTCATTGCTACCTGAAGGGAGTCAGATCAAAATTAAGACTTTCTACTAAAGCACACAATTAAAGTTCATTGCAAGCATTGTAGGCAAACTGGCATTTGCTGGAGAAAGTACGTGCTACAAACAGATGCACCACTGGAAATAGAAACAGAAAATTTCCTCTCTAGGACTATTCTATTTTATTAAATCTGACAACTTCCACTTGAGCTCAGTGTCCTGAGCTAAAAAAGAGTTTCTCATTCGGTTTAAGCAATTGCCACATAACATGCAAGTTGGAAGAAAGTTGACTTGTAATTTTACTCAGTGGCCAGGAAAAAAACCAAAACCCTGCATTCTTTAAAAACCCCTCAGTATTCTTGATGGTGTTGGATAAAGAAAAAAAATATCTTTTTCTCCTCTGTTTCATTGCTTTCTGTATTTTCTGAGAGAATAGGATTAAAAAAAGGGTTTCAAAGCTTTTCTTTATTAGTAGAACTAAGATAAAGCATTTGAAAATATCCCACAGCAGGAGAAAACATTCAAGTTCAAATTTTCCCGATCAATATGTTTGTTCTGCAGTCTTACAGGCTGTATAATAAGTCATCCGGGTTAGTATGAAATTAAATTTTCTTTAAATATCTCATTATATTGTATGACATCAATCAGAGATATAATCCATAATAAAACATGCTCCAGCTCTTTGCTTTCATGCCATAAGTAACGTTACATGTCATTTTCTCCAAATAAAGTCATGTCTCCTCTCTCAATTCACACACCTAACACCTATTACTGCTAAAGGAAGTCATGCATAAGAACAGAAAAAAACATTGTCCCCCTCTCTGTTAATTCTCTTCTGCATGTCTGTGTTAATGGCATTCATATGGAGATAGAAGACAAGAAAACCCGAAACTAGGGATGGAAATAAACACATACCCAAATTGGTGCTTTTTAAATGCATGAGATTCGATCACAGGACAATTTAGAGGAAAGTAGCTAACAGCCACACCCATTTCATCCATAGCTTTGGTTGAGAATGTAAAACAGAGCTTGCTGAACACATTATAATAGTGGAACAAGTTAATAATTCATTATTTGGATTACAATAGCATCTGGAGACCTATTGTGCTAGACACTGCACAAATACATGCTGAAAGTCAGTCCCTGTCTGGAAAGGTGTATAATCGGAATAGGCGGGAGAGGTGAAATGACTTTCAGGAGCACATTAGTGGCAAAACAAGAAATGACTCAGAATTGGGATGGTAAGACCAAAGACCTATCCATTGTATCACGTTGTATTTCCAGTGAATTTTCAGTGTCTTCTATGTTTATTCAGGTGACATGTACATCAGAAGGGAGCAAGAAATGCTTATAATGTAGCTGTTAAACTCCTTTTTCCCCAAAGACAGTGAAAATTCCATAACTGCATAATTATTCCTTCAGAGCTAAGGATGATTAGTATCTCAACTTCTTCTGAAATTAAAGTCATATCAGACAAGAGGCCCATGGAAAAATATTTTAAGGAAGCATAAGCAACTCTTTAACATTTCAGATTTATATTGACTACTAGAATTAACAAAAAATTCCTCATATTCATCTTTTCAGTTGTTTCCTGATTTGATTTGGCCCTTAGGTTTCTGATTAAAATAAAAACTGTTCCACTCTTCCTTTTAATGTTGTTGTGCTAGGATTTATCCCATTCTCATTCATCAATGAAGGCAATGGTCAGTTCATGCAGGTTGGGCTCTGTCGTTTGTTCAGGATTTGCTGTCTCACAGTCAGAAACTGTTCTTCCTCTGGACACATCTTCAAGCCCCTCATTGCATTTCATTAAGATGTTGGTCTTTAGCATGCCTGCCTGGCCAAGATCCACACAACGAGCAAAAGAACACGGAAAGAGGAAGACAGAGGAAATTCAGATTTTCGGTGGGCTGAATGCCCCTGGACTTTTGCTTTTTGTCTGTTAACTGTGTGGGAAGAGTGTGGCAGAGCCCCTTCCTTATCTACGAGTTATCCTCCTCTAAGGGTACATACAGCAAAGCAAAGTGATCTGGACCTTGGGGTATGTGCCTCTGAGCTGGCACAGTGAGGCTTTTAATTGCAAAGCCAGCTCAAACAGCCAGCAAGTGATCTGATTTCCATTATTACTTTATCCCAATCACACCAGGGTGTTTCCTATAAAAATTGCATCTGGATTACATCCTCTCTTTTGCTATTCACTTACAGGGGGCATTTCTAGATAGGAAAGACTGAAGTATGGAGAAGATGGAGGAGGCAATTCAAAGCAAGTAGTGAACCATAATGGATAATAATGTCTCTTTTCTGGCTTTTTGGCCTTTCTGTTTTCTTCTGTGCCCCACTGTCCTCTTATTGCTGACGAATGCAATTCTTCAGGCCTAGCATTACTGTTTTTCTCTTTGAAAGCTTAGCTGTCCTAGTTTTATTTAAAGTCGTGTCATCAGCTATTAGCTATCATGAGCCCTTTCATTTACTTAGGTACAAGCAATTACATTTCAGGGGAAATCTTCATCATCTCTTTATGTAAAAATTAATTTGCTGTTTCATGACAAAAATAATTATTTTCTTTCCATACCCTACCTCGACACTTCAATAATTTGTCACTCACTTTTCCCATCCTTTTATTATGTCTTCAGTTTCTCTTGGCCACCTGCCAAACATTCCTGTAATCAAGTGTCCATAAAACCGTGTAAAAGCCAAAACCAATAAGTTTTGGCTTCCTGAAAGTAAAAAAATATTTTCTGATTGATTGCAACTTCAGCACAAGACAGGTAAAATTCCAGAGAGAGGTCCTGAGCTCCTGTATTGACTCTGGCTTCCTTTTAGTCTGTTTTGTGCGGTCTTTGACAGATCAAACAAACTGAAATACCTCAGGTGTACTAGTTGTTTTTCTTAACTTGTGTCTATCTTCTAGATCTGATGACAACTTTTGAACACTTTACTTTCTTTAAGTTTGATAGTAATAAAATTGAGGCTGAAAGAGCAGGTAAAGCTGGTTTTGCTAAGAAAGTCGAGCTGAATAGAAAAAGGAAGAGACTTTTTAATGGGATTTGGTGACCTCAGAATTTAGTTTATTTCTTGGCAAGTTAGAATTAAAGTTAAGTATTTTGCAAAGTATTTAGGAATGTAGTGACTATCAAAACACTAAATTTTGAATTATTTAAAGTATTGATATTAAAAATATATTAAAAATCAATACATGCTCACTTCAGAACAGCAAATTAGCATACAAAATTTTGTTGTTCTCAGAATATTTTTTCTTCCTGCTTTCATTCCAAACTAATTTCATGGTAATTTAACACAGATTTCCTCAGTGTTTTTGGCTGAGGATGGGGAAGGTACCTTCACTCTGGTTTATTATTTTAATTTTGGTCTACACTCAATGTTATTACTACTACTACTACTACTACTCCTGCTGCTGCTGTTACTACTACTAATTATCATAAATATTTTGGCTTGCCTTTTCTTGAAAATTCACTGAGAAGGCTTATTCTGTTTACTAAGTTGAAAAGATAACATGACTTTTGCAGAATACGCTAACAAATCTATCTTCAAAAGCAGACAGAAGTAAGAGTCAAAGACTTATAGTCCATCCTATTTCAGTTCAGTCCTGGGATAAAACAAATGGAACAAACAAGCAAAGTGTGAGCACCTAGATAATAGCAGGATGCTAAGTAACAGACAACATGGATGAAAAAATAAATGTTATATTAACTTAATTTCCTCTTGCAGCATGATGACCATCCTGGTGGGTTGTCAACCAGTAAACTGTAAATGCTTTAACTTCAGAGAGATTTCTGGTGTTGTATGCAGTGACATTCCCACAAACAGGCCATAGATACATAGTCTACTTAATAGGAGGGTACAAATGCCATAAGGATGGTGTAAAACTGGTAGAGAAAAAAATGTATTTACACAGTTTTTTCCAATCTTTCAATTAGGAAACTAGTCTGGTCAATAGATTAAGGTTACTGAGAACCTGTCACAGATCAGGTGGTGTTTAACATTTTCATTAACATCTTAGATGACAGAATAAAAGTGACAGGGAGTTCATTGCATTTGTAGACACAGTAAACTTGAATAGGCTGTACACGTATTGGAATGTGGAAGGACCTTCAGTCCAGCATGCTGTTATAGAGAAGGCAATGGAGAGAAATATTTGCACAGAAATGTGCATTGACTTTGGGGGAATGGGGAAAGAGGAGGTAATTCTTTGGATCAGAACCTGAATTTAGCTGTGGATTTTGTTTCCTCAGACATTTAATGATCCTTTCCAACTACGAATGAAATCTGAGGTGTTTTAAGAGCTAGGTCTGGGTCTGAATTTTGCAGTTTAAGTCTTTTATCTACTTTGAAGGGATATGCTGTGACATACTGAAGTGGGAGCTAGCTCCCTGACACTGTGAAATGGAGAACACAAATGTTTAGAAATCAGATTTAAAACATGTGATTAAAAATATATCCTTCTTCTGCCACTAGAAAACTGAAGAGAGATAAGGTCATGGACTATGCAGGATATTATGTTCACTTAATCACCGTAGCACTAAAGAGACATGATGATGTCTCACCGTAGGAGGAAACATTATCTCTGTAATACTTCTTAGAAATTGTCTGTCACTGTTGTGGATTTTCAGCATAGAAATAGTGACTGTCAAGGTAAGAATGGGAATAGTCCCCTCTGAAACCATTCATTTTACAAGAAAAGGAACAGACTGGCGTAGCCTTGACCCAGTGAAGACTTAATTTATGGGGCCTGTTCTTAAAAGCAGTGGTACAACTAGCTAACTTTCAGGTCACCTCGTGATATATCACAGTATGTCATGTTGCCATGTGTCACACTGCTTTTTTTTAATTGTTTTGTAACGTATTATTTTTTATGGCAACCTGAGTTTATGTATATCTTGATTTTTTATAAAATTCTGTGCCACATGACATAAATCATGTGTAACTCCATGAAGCTGCATGCAGCTTACAATATATCAAAAGGTTACAGGGAAGTACAGTTGTATCAATCTCTGTCATTACAACTTTCAGAAGATTCCTTCAACATCCATCTGCAGTTTCGAAGGCTTTTAAAACCTCCAAGGGCAATTCTTTTAAAATGATGGACATTCACTTGGTTTTAGCTTACAATATTTAGAAGTCAGATAATACTGCAAGCTTTTACCTGAAAACGTATTTCCTTCATACGTGAAATTCATCCAAGAACATCGCATGCTCAGGTCGCTTAATAATACTGCAAGCTTTTACCTGAAAACGTGTTTCCTTCATACGTGAAATTCATTCAAGAACATCGCATGCTCAGGTCGCTTGTGCAGTACAGCACATACTGCTCTCTTAGAAATCCAGAAAACCAACACGGAGCAAAGATTCATATGCTTTTGCATATATCTCAGCACTTGCCTCTCCTTTCCCACTAATTAATTAAAATTTAGTTGAAATTTTAAAAGGTACAATAAAAGTGGATGGAGATTTTGGAATGTCCCTTGTACAAAAAGACACCGTGAAGGTCATAAATTTAATTTATATTGGACATTTAAAAACTTTATTCTGGACACATAGTAAAGTGGGGAAGGGAAAATAATATGAGTAAACCAGGTGTTCCTGTATGCCTTTAATGCAAGAAAAGGGGACAGACAACAATTTTGAAAGACATTTATAAAAATTTACAAAGATTCTTCATGTATAGCAAAGACTAAAGAATTTGTTAGAATCACAGAATCATGAACTGGTTTGGGTTGGAAGGGAACTGAAAGATCATCTAGTTCCAACCCCCCTGCCATGGGCAGGGACACCTCCCACTAGCCCAGGTTGCTCAAAGCCTCATCCAGCCTGGCCTTGAACCCCTCCAGGGATGGGGCATCCACAGCTTCCCTGGGCAACCTGTGCCACTGCCTCACCACCCTCACAGGAAAAAGTTTCTTCCTAATATCTAATCTAAATCTACCTTCTTTGAGTTAATGTGAGCCCTGATGTTTTGAATATGAATACACCAACTAGCAATTAGTAGAGTACAACCCACAGAGTGTGAATATTCCGTTAAATTGGTACCTTATATCTTCTTCTTGAAGCATTTAGTACTGGTCCCAGAACAGATGACCTGACAATGTTCACTTTGAAAATATTTGTGTCAACTATGTATTCACTGCCGTGCTTCAGAACTCTTAAATCTAAAGGGTATGAATTCCAGTAGGGAGGTTTACAACTAGAAAATTTACCAGGCATGACTTTACATACACAGATTCCTGTAGTCTTTGTTAAAATTCTGATGATCTATCCCAAACTGCACTAGGAATATTGTAATACCTGGAAAGGACAAAATTTACCAGGCATGACTTTACATACACAAATTCCTGTAGTCTTTGTTAAAATCCTGATGATCTATCCCAAACTGCACGAGGAATATTGTAATACCTGGAAAGGACCGTACCATAGCTTGTTTTAAGATCCAGGTATATTTAGCACTTGGAGGTACCAACAGGATGTGATTTTCGCATTACATCCTCCTGATTCTAGACTCCTTGTATTGAAATTTCCTTCCATGCAAATCAAAGAAAACCCCAGGAGCTCTAACTTACAACAAGCTGTCTAGAGGAAAGGGAGACAGGATTCCTCCCTGGAGAGGTATCTAGAGTGGATGAACTCTGCAAATATCACAGTCAATCACTGCTGTTCAAATCTGACAAAGAACACTGTTTTACAATGTCTCCTGAAGGATGCAAATACAAGGTTTTTTCAGAAAATATTATTTCCAAAAATGTGGGTGTTCCTCTGAATGAGAAGTGAGTTAATACAACTGATTACCACAGAAACAATTTAATTTTCACTTTTTCCATCCACCTGTCTCCCGTATCCTAAGCATAATTTTCAGGTGACATACCAAACACTATCAATCTGCAGGAGCCAAATTTGTCCACACTAGCATGTGGATAATTAAGAGCAAGATGGTGCCTGCCTTATAAAAAGTAGGGTATGTGGATAGACGAGTGACTGTTAATTTGGGCAGCTTTAAGACAAACACAATATGTATGTTTTTGCTGAAAGTGTCATACACTTCAGAACAGCATATTGTGGTGTGACATGTGCATCCAGATGTGAACATTTAAAATAGACTGAATTCATTTTTATTTTTTTTTCTTGAAAAGTCGATGTTCTGAAAGCTATGATTAAAAAAATACAGTTGTCAACAGCAAAAAGCTCTAATAATAATAATAATACCACGAAGGAGAAAGAGTAGCTTAGAAAATTTACCAGGAAAAGGCAGTTCTGCAAAATATCTTTTCTGTACATGATAAAACAGAGTGTAGCGTATAAATTTTGAGCCAGCACAGTTTTATTTCCACTGTTACAACAATATAAAAAGTACTAACATGCAGAGCACCCCAAGATTTTAAACTGATGCACATAAACATCTTATTCCATCACCATTTTTATATTCTATTTTTACTGCTTATTTGCTATTTTAAGATTATGTTTCATTTATTCTTAATGTAGAGGCCAGACAGTACTTGGAGAATTTGTGCCACCATTTATGGTTAACCACCTTTATTCTGGCAATCGAGCATGTTGACTGATAGGTATTTTGAGAAGAAATGAGTCTGGAAAACTGAGTTTAAATGAGACTAGCTGGCATGGTTGTTATTAACTAGCCAAGTGTAACTCACATTGAACTAGTTTTATTGAGAGTAGCTAACCGAGTTGGAACATGAATGGTGCAGTGTGCCCAAGGAGAGTTTGCCCCCAGGTAAATGTGCAGGCATCTGTGCAATTGTGTTGTTCAACAGCCCTGGATAACTGGCTGGCCAAGCCAAAGCTCCTTGGTGAGCCAGGCAGAGGCAGTCATAGAGTCCCTTTCATGTGATGTTTGAGTCTCCAGGCAGGTCTTCAGCCATGGACCGCTGACCCCCTCAATGTGGATTGAGTGCTGAACAAAATTGTGGCTGTTTACTTCTTCTGTCTTTGTTTTGTTTTGCTTAAACCAGTTTTACACAGCTCTCAAAGTTGCATGTCTTTTCATCATTTGGGTGACCAGTATTAGGAGGTTAGCAGCCCTGGGGCCACTGGTTTCATCCTGTGCCCATATTTTCAAGACCTCTGTCATCAAACTACAGTTTTAGAAAGAGTAAGAGAGCTGTTACACGCCCTGAATCACACAGGGCTGTTTTCAGCAGGGCTTTTGTCTTGTTTTGAACACAATTCTTTAACTTAATAAATCACAATTCTTTTTTCTAACATCCTATTCCTTACATTAGATGTATCAATGAATCCTTATTCTCATAAGTCTGTCTGGTATGTAATTCTACATCTCATAAAGAGATTTTTCATATTAATACTAACTGGTGATTCATGACTACAATATAGATTAAATCCAAAGCATTTTTCTCATCCATGGCTAGTGAGCAACCTCAACAAGATTTTTAGGCTGTTTGCAATAATCTTAGAATATAACTGGTAAGATAAGAGTTCATTAAAATAGGGATGTTTTCCCCCCTGATCCTCCCTAGATATAAATATTGGTGTAAAGGGAGTATGACCCTATTCTGAGCCTCCAGAGCAGGACATAAACAGTGCTGACAACAACTTCAGTTTTAGTCCTTTAGGCTGGGGTATGTTTGTAGCCATGCTGCATCATGAATGTTAATGAAAAATTAGATTTTCCTCGCCATGCTCATCAATTTTTCACCTTACAAGTATGCCAACAGCGATCTGTTTTTTTCACTAAATAGTCTGCAGCCTAAATTGTGGAAACAAATTAATACACTTTGATCTGTCTATGATAAAAATATAATTGCATTAGGAAAGAAATTTAAGTATTGTCTGTACATATAGGGACTGAAAGCTATAGGAAGATGAGTAAGGGGAGAAGGTGACTTATTCGGTGCTGATTGGAATATGTTCCAGATAAGGTGATGGAGGGATGAAACATTTGTTGGTAACAGAGTTGAATAAAGAGACTGTCTCAGAAAATTTGCAAAAACGAGCACCATCTAAATTAGGACTATGCTCTCTAGCAAACCTTTAAAATGTTACTTTTTACACTGTAGTAAGAAGACAGTAATTTCTTACAGTTAGGAAAAGATCTCTGGGTGGTTGCTTTACTAGATAACCTGCAAAAGTACGTGAGTGCAAAAAAAATATTGTTTTATTTTATTCAGTATGGCTCTACATTGAGATAGTATTCTAAATACAACACAAATGCTGACTATTTCTTATTAATAAGGTATTCTCTCTGAAACTACAGAATTAGTGTTATTCTAAATTACACCAGGAATGTATATGGTCTTGACAGACCTGAACAAACTGTACTAGTGTTAATGTAAAACCACTTTGAGTATCAGCAGAAACTGTCCAGATTTGGACATCTGTAGGCTCACAGGTATGGTTATCACCAGTTTTCAACACATAACTGTCTGAACGATTTTTTTGTCATTTTGATTATAAAGGGTATAGACAGATGTATTTAAAACTCTCAGATGTGGAGATGGCTGACTTAAACTCTGATAATCACCTTTTTTGAGTTATCTGGTAGAATTTCGTGTTATTGATGCCTGTACACCTGGAATAAAGTTCAAAGGCTTTTGTTGTTTTATAAACAGTAGCTAAAAAAGTGTAGGTCTTTAGCCTGAAATATGCAGGAGGTCAGACAAACTTGCTTAAATCGTACCTTCCTACTGAAAATCTGTGGACTAATAATGAGACTGAAAGTGTATTAGACTTTTACACACAGATCTGGGATCCTGATAGGTAATAGAAAACTTCTACAGTTTTGGTATCCACAGATACCAAACATGGTTCACTTGCTTTGCTGACTGTTGGAATTTCTTCCATCCAAAGCTCTGAAGTCATTTAATAAAATATAACATTGTAAGACAGTAGTAAATAACTAGTATTTATATCCTTCATATATAGAACATCTTTGTGTGTTTTTTCTCAAGGTTTATGGCGACATGTTTTCCAGATTTGGTAAAAGAACTCCTTTATCCTTCTTATTAACTCCCAGTACCATGGCTTCCGTTATGTTAAAGTTGAAACTCTCCGAGTTGGACATTTCAGGAATTACTTTTAAAATAAAATCCTTTTCAACAGTAAAACATCATTTACTTTCCTCAGAAAACAATAATTACAGCTTTTGCCATGTCTCCAAGAAGACAAGCCAAAGTTTAGAACGTGACCTAATTTTCAACACGCAAAATAGTTTGTTGCTTGCATCCCACAGAGAATATCAGCTGAAGTCAATAGCACTTCAGACAGATAAGATGGCCTAACTAAACCCTCTTTGTAGCTTTTCATACAATTCTAAGCCAAATCACATTATTAACCTTTCATTGATAAAGGAAACCGGTTTTAAGCAGATAAGATCTTCTAATGACAGGCCTAAAAGCTTGAATTTAACACAAGTAAAGACATTTTATTGTATTCTGTAATGCATCTAGTTCAGCTAAAGCTGAAAAGCCATTTCAAAAAATTTAATATTAATAAACGCATCCTTATTTCTGGAATGATAAAGCTAAAATATCTTCTAGGACTGTGCACAGATACATCAGAACAAAATAAATCAAAACGTAAACCAGAACTTGTAGCTTTCATAGAGGGGTAGATTTAACATCCCCCCCAAATGACTAAACTGAATTAGACATTATTGAGGTTAATTGTCACAACATTAAGTGAGTTGCTGATGTCGACTTATATTTATATTTTACTTATGAGTTTTTTTAAGAAAAGAACAAGCCATTGCCATGGTTTTAGTATTAACTATATAAACATTGAAGTCAAAGGTGATCCTTACGAAGTAAAGACGTGAGTTCTGTGAAAATCCCAAGGCATCACGACCTCTAAAGTCCTCTAAAGTATACTTAAGATTTAGCCTAAGAGTACTTTCCTTGCTTTAAGTAGGCCTACTTGGGTAACTAACCAAAAACTTATTCTTTCCTAACTCAGGAACCAAGGCAGTGTTCAAAGTTCATAAAGGTGACACAACCTGGCTCAGTGACAAGCATTTGCTCCTAGCTAAGGCTTTTGGGAATTAACTATGTTAAAATAATTGTTTCAGGCATCACTTATATCCTATTGATTTGTAATTAAATGTCCATCTGTGTTTATAAAGAGAACATGATCCATACCCCATGCAGCCTCCTTCATGAATCTCCAATATCTCCTATGTATGGGTATTGCAGTGAGAGGTAAGTCTAATTGAATGATAATTTGCCATAGCATTACAAATTGTGGTTTAACTAGAATTATGTGGAACTTTATATAAAACCCAATCAGACAGTAAAACAGATTTTTAGCCTTAAACCAGAGGTCGTCCTCCCACTGAATTGTAATGAGATATTCTGAATACCTCAGAGGAAAGAAATGTCTTTAACCCTTACATTCCAATCAGGGACTTGCCAACTGCAGTGTTTCAAAATACCCTAACAAAATGATACCATGATGACATCAGGAACCAATTTGATCTGATGCTAATTAACCTAATTAATCATACTGAACAACAGAACATCATTTTTCCGATGACCTTTCATTAAAAAAAAAAAAAAAAAAAAAAAAAAAAAGAGGATCTTTCCATACTGTGTCACCAGGACAGAAAAAGCATGTAATGGTGATTAAGACAAGCCCAGAATGAGAGTGCAACTGCTTCTAGAGGTTTTTGGCAGACAAGTTGCATGAAGAGTACTCTTGCAGCTATGAACACTGAACAGCAATCCTGGAGTCTGGGTTTAAATCCTGTTTTTTTCGGTGGACCTGATGAAAGGGAAACTTACTGCATATCTATATCTTCAGTTGTGGGATCCATGTGAGATACATCTGAATCACCTGCATGTAAATGTTATTTATTTACAATGATAAGCTTATATGTGGATTTATGCTGAGCTCCGTGACATTTCTGAGGTGAGAAGTTGACTTATTTTCAATATCTATGGGAGGACAAACTTCTCCTGATGTTCAGAGGGAAACTCCTGTGTTTCAATTTGTGCCCATGACCTCTGGTCTTGTCACTGGGCACCGCTGAAAAGAGCCTGGCTGCATCTTATTTACACCCTCCCTTCAGCTATTTATGCACACTGATGAAATCCCCCTCCCCCCCCCGAGCCTTCTCTTCTCCAGGCTGAACCGTCCCAGCTCTCTCAGCCTTTCCTCATGTGAGACATTTCAGTCCCTTCATATCATCCCAGTGGTCCTTTGTTAGACTGTTTGTCCATGTCTCTCTTGTACTGAGAAGCCCAGAACTGGACAGAATACTGCAGGTGTGGGGCCACACCAGGGACGAGTAGAGAGGAAGGATCCCTTCCCTCGACCTGCCAGCAACACTCCTAAGGCAGCGGCAGGATATCATTAGCCTCCTTTGCTGCAAGGGCACGTCTAGGACTGAGTGGCTTGAGGCTTTGGGGAAACATCAGTAGCATTGCAGTACTCTTGAGACAATGACTCTGCTTAGCATAAATAACCTTCTCAAATGCTGAAACTCATGGCAAAAATATCTAGTCTGAATCTCAGTTAGTCTAAAAATGGAACACAAAGAGGCAAAAGAATGTCTAATGGAGCTATGAATAATAATAAGCATGCATCCCATGTATGCTTTAAATTTATTCAAATCAGCTTTTAAGGTCCTGGGCTGGGTTATATTTGGTTTTGTCAGAATCATTAGTAGACAAATGCAGAGCATTACAGGAAAAGGACTCCGTTCTGTCTGTGTGCTCTGCATGTCGGAGCCATGGAATGCTTTTCCCTTTTTTAGCCTGCAGACCTTCCTTGTGTTTGAGTAGATAAATGGAAATCGGTGATTGAGCAAATAGCATTAGATATGTTAATGCAGGCAGGTATGGCTGCTGCTGGATAAGAACTTATGCTTCTATTATGTTCTAAATTTGAACAACTTGGTACAACAAAATTCCTTTAGAGTTCTTAGCAAAAATAAAATCAGGAGAAAGCTTGAGCAGCTCTGAGTTTATGACCAGTAATTTATCATGAAGCTCAGATAATTTATTTTTTTTTTTTTTTTTTTTTTTTTAACTGAGGATGGTAAAGAAGCCTTGAAACATGCCAATTTATTAAATTGACCTTTTGGTGTCCAGAGTGTTAGAAGGAAGGCACCCATTCAGTGGCAGTACACGCTCTGCAAAGGCTTACATACCTTCTGAACTTTAAGTCTATAAACACCCCCCCCTACATACTTGAAGCTAAACAAACAAATAATATATCATACTGCGGTGGATTGCTAAGATGTCTAAGCTAGAGCTGTGTATCTAAGGTAAAAGAATTTGCTGCCTAGCACACTGGGAAGCTCATAATGAGTTAATTTATCCGATTTCATAACCTGGCTAAGCTCAGCACTCCTTAGGCTGGATTACTTGCATTATTTAAAGCCAGCCCATGTACGGCTGGCTCAGACATCTTTTCAGCAGACTGCAGTGTAGTATAGACATGCTATCTTAGCAGCTTTTGTAGGTAGTTCATTGAAAATTCACCCTTAGATATAGTTTTGATTATGCAGCTGTTTCACGGACCCTCCTCTAATCTATTCACAATGGCAGCAGCACTTCCTCAGTGATTATGGGATGGCGGTTGGATACTCCACTGAACAATAGATACACCATCCCTGACACCAGGAAGGTGCCCGATGCTTGGGGTTGGGGCAGTCCCTGGCTGCCTCTTTCCTGCCCTGCTCCCTGGCTGGGTGGTGGGATGAGCCGTGGCTGTGAGGTCCTGCCCTGCCATCCCTGCGGGAAGCCCCACTGCTCCTGGCTCGTGTTCCACAGGGCTGTCACTGAGACATGATGGTTTTAAGAATCAGGACTTTAAATTAAACTTGACAAGTTTTGCAGATTTGGTAAGTTTCGCAAAAAGAAAACTTTCAAGTATCAAGTAGGTTGCAAAATGGTTCTCCACAGTGTATAAATATCTTTGCAAAACACCGCTTTTTGGCATTCTAATTTAGTGCCCCTTATGCATTTTTGCAAGGACTTTTAGCCCCCTGCATTCATGTTTATTCTTTAGGTGTTCATTTTACCTGTGCTGCCCAGAGAAAATCTTAAATATAATAAACTGATTGACAAAATGATTTGAAGATGACATATACATTCCCTTGAATAACTATTTTGCTTTCTTGAGCACACAATCGAAACCTAGTTTGAAGATTTATATAGTAGTGTTCTAAAAAAGTACAAGAGCAGTAGAATATTTTATACAAGGTAGAAAATTTTGGACAAGGCCTAAAATTAACAGAAAGGGAACTATAGGTATCTCGCTTTTAATCATTGAGTGGTCAGACGTAAAGTATCTCAAAATTATTCTACAGCTAACAATCTGTGTATACAATTTTTAATAGGGCAAGGCAAAAAAAAATCTCAGGTTACATTTCTTTGTTGGTAAAAACAAAGGCCAAATTGATACTGTATTTTTTTTTAATCAATTCTGTCCTAAAACTTCATTTGTTTAATTTAATAGCTATATGACTTTGATTGTAGAGACAATGATTCTGTGGATGGAAAGTTTTATTGCTTTTATTCTTGTAAAAATCCTTTTAATTTCAGAAAATACGTTTATACATCACAGAATGTGTTTTCACACACCGGGGTTCAAAAGAATGTAAATCCCTCAACCTGCATTTAGTCTGTAAACCATTGGTTTACTGTAGTTCAAATAAGAGGAGAATCAACTCCATATATCAAGTGAATTACAGTCCTGTAAGAAGTGCAATGTTGTTTATTGTGCGTGCTGAAGAATGCCACCTATTTACAACCTGCTAACAGTGCTTTTTCTTGGTCTCTCTTCACTGCACATACAAGAGATGGTCCATAGACTCTTCTTGTTTTGTATTTTTGTTTATAAGACTTTACAAATTTGTTTTTTTGAGCACATTTTACTAAGTTTTTATAGGTATTGCAATGAATATCAAACAAGAAGAAATAGGCTGGAATTACAAACTTTGTGGGAATTGATATGCTGAGCCTGCCCCTCATACATATCCCCTGGGTAGAATTTCTAAAAGCAATTCTTGGAATAAGGTACCCAGTTACTATTGATTTTTCATTAGCTACTTAACTGACAGAGTGCCAAAAAAAGAGAAACCTTGTTTCTACGTTTTATGAAATAGTAAACCTACTGAGTACAGCATAATGCACTGGATTTCCCAGTTTAGATCCATGCAAATGGTCTACCAAAAACACCATAGTATTTGCATCTTTACCTGTGACACCGTGTTTTTAGTTAAAGCTTCATGTGTACACTGTGTTCTTCAAACAGAAAAAAAATATTTGTGAACCACTGGCATGGTAACAACTGCATGCAGATTTTACAACTTTCCCTGTTGATTTTATATTTTAAAGACAAAAGGCTTTGACAAAGTTAGGTCTGTTCTTAGTACCACTTATCAAATTAAAACTTTTACGCAGATTCTGATTCTTTAAACACTAGATGTTCATATATATCTGCTCAGAAAAACAAAACAAAACAAAAACCAAAACAAACAAACAAAAAAGCTCAAAACAAAGCAAAACTGTCTAGTAGTACACCGTGGCCCTAACCTAAAAAATAGTACTTTGCAAGCTCCAGGACTGCAGCTGAAATATGACATGGCTTGTGGAAGTAGTTTGCAATTGTGAGCAAAGCACCTGTAAAGTGGACATTCAAAAGGCCCCAGAAAATCAGTACAAGTGCAGTGAACCCATTCTGTGTGCTCTGTGGTCACAGATGTCCTGCCAGCAATTCTCCAGCAAGAGGATTAAAAGCTAGCTCAGGTACATTCTGCACCCAGGAGCAATGCCAGCCCCTCTAGTGTGCTTTCCCCAGCTTTTCTTCCCCACAGAACCAGTGAGCTATGAGCCTGAGATTTTATGAAAACTCAAATTGTTAACTATCCTGTTGTGTCGCTGTTTTGCACTACAGAAAGATCGAGGCATTTACAAAGAAGAGGCATTTAATCCACACAATACCCTTAATAAGTCTCCCAATGTGGTTTCTGCATGGCATTCTTAATTATTTCTGAGTACAGTTTCATCCTGAATATGTATGTAAGGATAAACCTTACTTGCTTGCCATTTTCACATCTCCTAATACCTATAACAATCCTTTACTTAAAACATGGTAGAATAAATTACACATAACATTAGGGCCAGCCTTACCTATACCAGTCATTTGTGTCCAGAACAAGTCAAGCTATCACAGGGAAACACCTGCTAAGAGTTAGGATCAATAATCAACCAAACAGGAACTACTCTGCTTAGCCAGAGCTCCTGTCTTCATCGTGACAACACTCCTTTCTACCAATGTCCACACAGGGAGTGTGGCGGTAATGGTGTCCTCACTTTAAATTTACACTTTAGCATGCTCAAGGTTCCTAAGGTTGTGCAGTCCTCTTCTTGACACTTTCTGTGTAGAAGTATGGAGCTGGAGAGGTCGCAGTGCTGTGCTGCCCTTCTGCCAGATGACGGGATCTCCTCCTCCAAGGGTCTCAGCTCCTCAGATGAAGTCTTGAGTGGTGGCTCCTCCTGTCTCACATCACCCACTGTGCCCTTGTCATGTTACCTGTCACAGTGCTGTCTCAGGAAAAAAAAAAAAAAAAGGACACCTGAGAGTTCTACCTAACTTCCCAAGGTATATAAGCCATAAATTTCTGTTTAAAATCCAGGAGTGCCTAGTGGCATGCATTTGGAGAAAGCTTTCCATGCTCAGGCCAAGGGTAAATCACTGTTCTGCTTGTCTTCCTTGATGGGAAGCAAAGAACATTGCTGTCTTGCTTTCTGCAGATTTAAAGTCAACTTGTCAGCTCTCATTGCCGTTTTCCAGCTCCATATGGGGAATGGAGAGACTGAGAAAAATCAAGCTAAACTTGCTGATATCATTTAGGGGTGAAATTTTGAATAACATGTCAATGCTAGCAAAAAGCCTAGAAGGGTTTTAGTTCCCAAGAAAAAACTTGGATGAAAACCTTTTACTTTTCTCCCCCACAATAGAACTGCATCCATAATAGAGTGCTTGCCAGTATTAGCTGTACTGAGAGATATATCTATTCCAGTAAACCTTTTACTAGTGTAGGCTAGACCTCAATTTCACTCTGCTGAAGCTCAGGAAATCAATGACAACCTGCAAAGACAGGCACTGGAAATTCACTGAGAATTATGTTAAATCCTCCTGGAATTATGAGATTACGGGAAAAGATCAGTCTACATTAAAATATGCATATACTCCAGCTCTTGTTGCAGAAATATGGCAAAAGCACAATGTGGCTAGTAAAAGGAAAAAAGAAAAAAGAATCCTAAAATGTTATGAAAAAGCAAAGATGAAATGAAGGTAGTTTCTTTGTTCAACTTTTTCTATTACTATGGTAAAAGACTGACATAATGGCATAAACAAGAGGTTATGAACCTGGGATATAACCATGTTCCTAACCCTCAGTCCCTCAACATCACCTGGCGTTCAGACATCACTCAACACAACCATTATCAGTTCATTCCAGGGCCAATTGATTCAGTATGAGCTGTTTGCCTCTCCAAAACTCACATTCCTCTATAGACAAAAGCTGTGAGTATGTATGATACACACATATACACATAAGTGTGTGTTAAAGGAAAATGTATCATTCCAGATCCAACTGGCTGAGACAGTTAGGGCTACTGCTGCTCCATTTCCCAAGATTTAATCAGCAGCAAGAGTGAAGATGCATTCTCAGCAGGCACATGCACACAAAGCATGTATATACACTACATATATACATATATACAAATGTATACATGCACATTTATGTATACAAATACATATCCACATGTATACTTGGTTGGCCGCACGGATCACAGACACACACTCAGAGTACCCATGCAAAGAGAGGAAAACACCAACAGCCTGGTTGGGCAGGATGGAAGTCCAATAGTGAAAATATATATATGTACAATATGTATGCAGGAACCCTCCAGCAGCTGGACTCAGTCCGTCTGTCCAGTAGCTGGCCCCTGGACCCCAGTCTCCCCAGCTGTTGGCACCTGGACATACAACCCCAAGGCCATAGCAGCTCTGCAGCTGCTGGTACAGTACATCACATGCACAGAGCTACCCAGGACTTTCCAGATCCCAACGCTGACACCCCTGTGCTCTCGCACCTAGAGATACACAGACACTCTCACACCCAGGGCTGTCCCTTAGACACCCACTCATCCCACTGCCTCCCAGGACACTTTGCCTACTCACCAGCTAGTCCAGATTGATCCTCACTACTGCTCGCACACTTGTACTCCTTCCACTTGCTGGCACCAGAGACACACGGGCTGTCCAGCTCGTGGTCTGACTCCAGCTGCTGCAATGGCACTCCCAAACACACAGCTGTTGTACACACAACATAGAGTCCTCACCCAGGAAAGAGTTTTAAAGCAGTGTAATAAAAAGGCCAAACTGCACTTGTCAGATGCAGGGCATGGCCAGACAAGTGTACTGACCAGCAAACTATTTACATGTACGCAACCCTTTTTGTTCCCTTACCCATCTATTTTTGCACTCTGAAAATCACATATAAACCCCTCCTTTGTCCTGCCTTTGGTTCCTCCCTTAAACATCCCATAATAAGTCCTGCATGATCCAGAATTTCTTTTTCCTGCATCCCATAATACATCCCATCCCTAGACAGCAACCCCCATCATCTGAAAGGTGATGTGGAGAGGAGCGTCCAAAGACCTGTGGTGATGGGTTTCGTGCCTGGACGTTGGGGCCGATGGCTCTGCTGGGCCAGCTCTGGGAGGGGCCGTACACGGTGGTCGTTCTTTGGGAGTCTGTAATTTCAGTTCCTGCCTCCCATTGTGCCCCTGTGCACCTCTGGGTTTGTGATGGACTTGGAAGAAGCCTGGCAGGGCATTATTGATCTCCTCCTCCTGTCGTCTCTCTGAACTCCTTTGTGGGTGCACAGATGAGCTTTATCACATAACCTAACAACATGTATATAGCAAATAAGAATACTTTGTATTTAGATTGGAGAGCAGTAATCTACATGGCCTGCCATACTTCTATGCAAAAAGTCATGATTTTAAATCATTCTTGTCTTTTTATGCACTTGGATTTGGGATATTTTGAAATAAGGGTTATTTTGAGATAATTTTAGGTACCTAGAGAGTGGGAAAATAGCCAGTAACGACAGTAATGAGTACAACACAAAGTAATGAGGAGTCCTGAGAGAATAATGTAGGACACAGGGCCTGATCTCTGCCCTTCTCATAAGTGGAAGAGAAGGTCGGGATGTCTAAGCCTTGGAGCCAGCGTCAGTACTGAGCTGATTTGGGTGAATTCTAGGATGAACTGCAGTGCAGGTCCATAACACTAATGAATTACAAAAATAGTACCAAGTCACCCACAGTACAGTGAATATTTAAGAAAGTTTCTGACAAATTAAATTCTAGTCATGATATGAACTAATAAAACTGTGATGTTTTTGAAACTTCTTCCAGACTGAGCACACAGTCTGCTTACAGCATCTTGTCTTTTTCTCATGAACTTGATACAATGGCAAAAGATTGAGCTTAGTGACAAGTTAAGTTACAATTACTGAACAAAATTGTACTACTGAGATTTTTGAAGGAAAAGAGAACCAATTCTCTTTTAATTTTTGGTAGGGGATTAGTATTTGGAGAATGGAAAATTACCAGACACAGAAGAAAGATGCTAAGGGTTTGAAGAGAGAGGGAGGGTGGGTTATAAACTAGGGAAACTTCACAAACGCATACAACAAGTGTTGTGTAGGAGTGGTAAATAAATATGAACAGACTTGTAAAGCAAGAAGACGTCCATAGAAGGTTTGATTCCAGCCCAGAAAGGCAGATGACATTCAAGCAGGAAACTATACTCAGGGTTTATTATTATTTGTGTTTATATGCTTCTTGAAATAATGGCAGTGATTTCAAAATGTGGGGAAAATTTTTGGTAAAGGAAGGGAAACTTTCATTGTCACACACCACATATTGGTTAAAATCCCTAGAGAGCCATGGGAGTTTTTTCTTTTCCATGGGAAAGTGAATAGTGATTCCCCTAAAGCAGTCCCCTGTGCCCTGCTTCCAGTTAAGAAGCAGTGAGAATTGAGGATCTATGCTTTGGCAAGGATAACAGGTGACTTAAAACACAACAAATCTGGCCAGTCAGGATGTAGGGCAACAAAACAACAAATAAACATGTGCATAAGAAACAGCACAACAACATCTACCACTTTGTGGTGTTCACACGTCTGTCACTTCTCATACCTGGGGCAAGAGGTAAGAGGCGTGAATTCACGGCAGAGCATTTGTCTTTGTGCTGGGGTAATTTTAATCCAGAGCTAGCTGTGTCTGCAGGCCTCCTGCTGCTCCTGCTTCCATGACCTTTCCTGGTCCTTGGCCCTGGATCCTGTCACTGTCACCAAGCCAGTCCTGGTCATGCCACAGGACTGTGCCTGGGCGGTGACGACGGTGCCTCTGCTGTGGTGCTCCTCAGCTCCCAGGCCTGCCTCCATCCTGGGGCAGGTCTGCTCTTCCTGCTCACCAAGATTATGGTTTTTCCTGGTGCACCTATGCAAGTAAACTAAACCTTCTCCTAAGGTAACACTAATTAAGCAGTGGATGAACTAAAGTGGTTGTGGAAGCTGTATAACTGGTGGATTTAGGAAGAAAGTTTGTGAAGAATGCTGGAATACACATCCTACCTCAGCTAAAACAGTGGACTGCTTAAAAAGCATATAATTTTAAGGCTTGTCACTAGTTTTAATACTCCTATGAATAGATAGATGGCACATGTTACAGAAAGAAAAATGGCAGAGGAAAAAAAAAAGAAATAGAAAACAAAGAACGTACTTGTGAGTGAAGGCAAAAAGAAAGGCATCAGTGAGAAATAAGAAACAGGCACAGCTGAAGGAACAGGTCACCATAGACTAATTAAGAAGCGAAAACACAGAATGAGGGAGGACAGGAATATCCATGTGGCAAAGCCTACGGATGGAAAGCTGCTAACTTAAATGAATAAATTTATACCAATAGCTGAGCACGGGCTGTTTATTAAGGGTTAATGAAAAACATTTTGCAAGCAGCATTGTAGTAATTCTATTTAAAGCACTCGCTTTTTCTTCTGCCTATTCTGTCGCCTACTGAAAATTGCACAACTCTGTTCTCAAATACTATTATGAAAAAAAGCAATCAACTCAATTGTCTGGGGTGTAATGATGCTGACTACCTCCTTCCAGCATTCAGAGAGAGAGAGAGAAAATAAGATAAATAACCTGGGACAAGCCCACAAATCATTAGAATTTTTAATAAGCCTTCACCGACAGAAAGCTGAACGCTGTTAGTTTTATCTGCCAACTATTGCTCATGGTCCAGTGGACAGCACACTGCACGGGGAGCTCGGAGATTTCTGCTCTTCTTCCAGCTCTTGCACTCCTGCTGCAGAACTGCTTAAACCGGTCACGTGAGCTTCGGCTTCCCAGTAGTACAACGGAGATTGTTAAGTAACATATAAATAGTGCTGGTGGTGCAGTATTCTGGGATAAAATAGACCAAAATTGAGAGCAAACTTTCTTTGTTCTAGTTCAGATAGGATCAGTGACCCTCCCAAATGAAGTGTTGTGACCTCATGTAAGACATGGGGTCATGAGCCTGAGGGAAATTCAATCGCAGACATGGGGTTGTAAGTCTAGAAATAGAACCAGACAAGTATTTCTGGCAAGATGTTGCAGGAAACTGAACTAGAAGTTATTACCATCAGGGCTGCAGCTAGAACTTTCAATGTTCACAGAGTCCTGGAGAAAATCTACAGGAAACCGTGGTTTGAAAGCCTTTTAATGCCTCTGTTTCTGGTCCATTCTCAGTGTCAGTTCTGTGATCTCTCCAATTTGATTTTTTGTGAGCTTTTTTTTTCTTGTCAAATCAGGACCAGAATTTAGTCTTCTTTAGGCTGTGCTGGAGATATA
>NW_010126065.1:129181-144898 GCF_000699245.1 Pterocles gutturalis | reverse complement strand
GAGGAATGCAGTAACAGGATTTAAAGGAAATGTACAGAACTAACGATTAAGGCTAATTGTCTGCCCTGTTCCTGTGAGGGGCAGCGGGATGTGGCCACGTGGGGAGCGACCCTGTTCGACAAGGGGAAAGTCTGGTAGTTGGGATCTGTTGGTGGAGGACTTGGGTAGGTTGGTTGGTTATAGTCACTGTGTAGAGAAATGGAAAATAGTAGGTTGGAAAGGAGCGAGGAAAAAAAAGTGGGGGGGGGGGGAGGGAAAGTTGAGTTCTTCCTTAAAGACTTAAGGGTGTTGGAGCAGATATTTCTTACAGAAAACTTCCTACAAATGATTGATTCTGGCTATGCCTGGGCACTGTTTTTGCTGACACTGCACAACTGTCGCTTTGTGAGGGGAGCTGATGTCCCCCAACTGCTGAACGCTCATCCTGGGGCTGAGCTAAGGCTGGTAGGAGGCTTCATACTGAAGGACTTTGTGCGCGTGTGAGCTTGTTTTGAGAAATGGCGTGATGCTGTCAGAGGTGTTACGGGAACCTTGCCTCCCCTTGCAGGTCAGGCTGGTTACTTGGGTTTTGCAGAAAGGCCATGGGTATCCCTTGGCTTGAGTAAGGTGGGATTTGGGAGGTGAAGGCCATCGAGGCTGGTCCTCAGTGAGCCAGAGTGGTGTGAAACACTGGCTGGAGCTGACCATACATCAAGTGGGACCTGAGGGTGCTGGGTGGCCAGACCAAAAGAGTTAATCATGTTGTATTTCTGTGCCCTGGGAAGATTTGTCCTGGCCTGGAAGAAAATGAAGTTTGCGTGTGGCCCAGACAGAGGGTGGAGGGACGATGCTCTTTGGTGGGGTGGGTACCAGCAGGACCTGTGGGGCTGGTGGTGCCCCAGCAAGGGCAGGGGGGGCACAGGCATGGCTCCTGGTAGTGCGGGGTGAAAACTGATCTGTTCCAGACCAGACCTGCAAAGAAAATTGCACCCGATTGCTGTTATCTAAACGCTGGCAGCAGACAGTGGCCAGCCTGGCAAACCCCTTGTTAGGTGGCCAGGTGGTGGCTGTGGGGTCTGGTCTGCTGGGCAGGGCCGTGGGATGGCTCTCAGCAGACCTGGATGGGCAACCTGCCCGAGTGAACTCCTGCTTCCTTGGGTTTTAGCTGTTTCTGATAGCAGTCCAAAGCTCACAGTTTTCGGTCTTTGTGAAAGGCCTTTGGGGACAGCGGGGATGCCCTGAGGCAGGGGAGGGTGCCTGATCTCCTGGCATGCGCCAACTGTTAGATTGTAGCTGGACTTTGCTACACCTGAACCCTTAAAGCTTTTAAACTTTTTATTTGTACTTTCAGTTACTGGAAGTCCTAACTCTGTCCCCCAAAAAGCCCCAAGCAAGCAGATGAGAGATGGAGTGTTTCTTCTCAGTATAGAGCTTTGACTCACTTTTGCTCCTGCCCTGAGCGGGATTCCCTGGGGGTCGGTGGCACTGGGAGCTGCAGCACGGGTGGCCAGTGGCGGGCAGGGCGGCAGGAGGAAGGAGATGGTGCTCTGGTCCGAAGTCTGGGCTGCCTTTGCGGGCAGTGGGAAGTAAGCCCTGCCGTTGGCAGCTGGGTGGAGCAAGGGACTTGCTTGGGTTTTGCTGTCAAAGCAAGGGGCACAAAAGAAGACCTCCTATCCGTGTCACCTAGGACTTTTGGGTGGCACTGGCTGGTCCTGGCTTTCCACCGAGCCTCTGTGTGCTGCTCGCTGTCCTCCCTGCCTGAAACCACCCAAGGCAAAGTGAAGGAGTGTGTCCTTACGGATGAAAAAAAACACCTGCTACTTTCCAGATATTTATGTGTTTATTTGTACATTACCTGTCAATGTAGTTGTCTGCAGCTTGGTGTTGTGTTTTGGTTTTGTTTTTTTCCCTTTTCTTTCCCTGATGTGTAAAGTTGGTCTCAGAATTGCAGCAGGTTCTGCAGTACCAATTTTGGATCCTGCAATAGAGAATTAATCTCTCTGGAAGTTAACTAACATCTCTCTCTTGTGTTCTAACTTATAGATTATATTATTGTTTGTATAAAGCCCAGGATTTTTTTTCTTTAATTTTAAGTCAAAAACAGGAAATTGTGGCTGAATTTAATGAGCTTTGTTTCTTATTTAAGGAATTAAAAATATCTTTATGTTTGGGGGCTTTTTTTTGCTTGGGTCCTAGCTGCCAGTTCACATGCCCTTAGTACTTTATTCTTGTTGCTGTGCTTTTAACACATGGAAATGGTAGCTCCACTTTGTGCGATGGTCTGTGCTTGTTTTTGCTTTCATGAGCTGGAAAACTCCATTTCTGTCAAACCCCTGTGTAGCTGGTGACATAGAAAGGTGGGATGTTTGGAGGGGCTGACCCTGTGGCCACGGCACCAATGCTTTGGGACAGTGGTCCTTGCCATAGAATGTGCCGGTGCCATCGTTTGGCATTGCTGTGGCTTTCCGTGGTTGTGCAGCTCTTCACCAGAGTGCCTCCACACAACCATGAACACGTTTTGTGGGGTTTTTTTCTCATTTGTTTGGATTTTTTTCCAAATAAAGCGAGATCCTCGGAGCCACTAGGGCTGTATGACCTCAAAATGTTGCTGAAGCTTTTGAGGGTCACCTGCTGCCAAATGTGGGACTCGCCAGCAGATGACCAGTCTGCTGGCACAGATAGGTGAGCCTGGGCACATCTCACAAGAAACCACTGTGTGGCTCTGAAACGTCTTTTTGTGCATTGATGCTGGAATCGACTATGTTTGAAAAGGAAAAGAAAAAAAAAAAATTACTGGAGAAGTGGTTGCCAGCGGTGTACTCGTGTTTCTCCTGCGTGTGAGGCCTTCCCACACCGGTGAGCATCCCTGGCAGAGGGGCTGAATGTAGAGAGAGAAAAGGTTCTTGAGAACGAAAAATATTCCAGTTTGAATGATGGTGTTTGTGGTGGAATCTGTTTTGGTTAAAAGCTGCTGTTTTGGCCAATAGCCCAAAGCTTTATGGAAAAACACCAAACAGGCAGGTTTTTTTGGCTTTGTTTTGCCTTCTTAATGGGGAATTTGAAGAAAAAATGAGAAGTCTCACAGAGAAAGTAACTGTCTCCCAGCCACATCTCTTCTATTTACTGTTCCTTGTACATGAGACTTCAGTTATTCTGAGTATTTGCTGTTCCCAGTGGATTCTCTCTACCCCACCACCTTTAAATGCATTAAATTATACTTGGTGGATTTTTTTTGGGGGGGGTTATCCCTGTAAAGTCATCTGGGCAATTTATTTTGAAGTTGACCTTTAAATGCATTAAATTATACTTGGTGTATTTTTTTGGGGGGGGATTATCCCTGTAAAGTCATCTGGACAATTTATTTTGAAGTTTTTTTTTTTTATTCATTACTTTTATTTTTACTTTTCCATGTGACCAGAATTACTGACTGCAAGTGTTGGGCTTTCTAGCTGTTCCTTGGTGGCTGATGGAGGGACAGGGGCACTACCTGTCTCAGCCTTCCCAGAGACGGGTCTCTGTGTGCCTCGTGGGTCTGTCCTCCTCACCAGAGAAGTGGAAAAAAACCAAGATAATTTTCAGCGTAACTTGTCCGTTGTATAACACCTTTCCTCCTCACCAGAGAAGTGGAAAAAAACCGAGATAATTTTCAGCATAACTTGTCCGTTGTATAACACCTCTCACTTAGGGCACGTAGGCGGAGACACGTTATGAAAACTATTTCATGCCTAAAGAATTCAGTGATAATAAAGAGAATTTGCATTTCCTCAGTTCTCACTCAGCAATGTCATGTAGGGTTTTTTGGTTTTGTTTTTTAATTAAGAAACAACTCTTGGTTTTCATTGAAGGTTTCTGTCGTAGCTAGAGCCAGGGAGAATCCTCTAGTTAACCAGAGCTATTTTACTCTGCAGGCTTGCTTAAATAATAAGTTTAATTATGTAGTATTCTTTTTTTTTTCCCTTGCCTTATTTGTATATTCAGGTCTTTGTGTGGTTTCTCTCTCTTTTGATGTTTGCAGAAATGCATTATCTTCATCTGTCTGGTTTGTGTTTGGTGTGCCACTAATTGACTCAATATCCTGTTTGTTGGAATGAAAGCGTGCTCTATCATGGCATATTTTTCCAAGGTGTAAAACCTCACAATATTCAGGCCACCCTGTCGGGAAGGAAATTGTCGGTTGTGCTGTGGAAATGAAGCCGTGGTGGTATTTTTCCTTAGGTGAGCAGGTTTTTAACTTTAAATGAACTCTTAAAACCCTCCTGAAGGTGAGATCCTGCATCCTCCTCGTTTGGACATCACCTGCAAATCATGCAGTCCTGGGCTCACATGTGCTGTGCAGAGTTTTTGGGTCTGGTCCTTGGGGACCTCCCCCTGAACCTCTCTATTGCCTCAGCCTCAGTGGGAGAGCCAGGCGGGATGGAACCTCAGCTGCCCAGCGATGCTTCTCCAGGGTGCCAGGGAGAGCAGAGACAGGTGTTTATCTTTTGTTTGGGGATGAAGAGCTGTGTTGGGAGCATGGGAAAGGCTCTCCTGGTCTGCCCCCACCCCAGAGGGATGTGCCCAAATTGCTCTGGTCAGCCTCAGTGGGCAGAGTTTGCCCAGGCTCAGTCCTTCAGGGACCTGCTCTGTCATCAGCTTGAAGCCGAGCTTTGCAGCAGCAATTTGGACTTGGATGGGTGGAAGGCAAGAGCCGTCTTTGTGTCCTGAGTTGCTCTTTCCAGTAGAAAATTAAGATTCCTAAAGCGCGTTTGGCTTAATATACACACATGGGTATAAATCTCTCTTGTTCTCTTCAGTCCCTGACCCTCTTGGCAGTAAATTTGGGAACCTGAAGCTGTCAACAAAGTGAAATGGAAAAATAGAAGCCAGACAGACGTCAGTTGTGTACGATATTTTAACCGTAGGTACGCACTATGGAAATAATTAGGATTATTTGTTGTGTTGAAGGGAGGTATGTCACCGAGTATTGTGTGCACTGGCATTCCCCGCGCCTGCAAGATGGATTAGCAGCCGGGTTAACAGATGCAGTAAAGCTCGACTGAAAATAGTTCACTGTTGTTAAGCGTAGGTGAAAGGGCTTTGGTTTGGGTATCAAAGAGTGTATTTTGACTGCTTGACAAGCTTGCAAAAAAAAATAACTTCAGTATTATAAGCTTTCTCTGTGAGTCTGGGGAATTTTTGTGTGCCGTTAGAGTAATCAGCAAAAAACTGAAATGCACATTGATTAATAACCAAAGTGGAAGCACAGGGGAAACAAGTGGCTTTAACATTAATAAGGCAAATAAACCATTCATATAAAACGGTTGCTAATTGAGTGGGATGTTAAATATGCTGCATGCTGGCATGCGCTGCCAAATTGCGGTACTTCTATAACCCTACCAGTCAGCTTTGGGAGCCAACTGCATGTGAGGATGTCTTCTGGCTTAAAAACTCCCAGATGGCTGGAAAAAAGGCGTGCAGGTAGAGACGAGCATCCGTGATAGTCGAATACAGGACCAGGGCTTCTGTGCCTGTGGAAGGGCTGGAGTCCCTGTGCCTGGCTGGAGCGTGATGCTGGCTGCCGACCTCCACGGTGAGGACCTGCGTTTGGGTCCAGGGGTACTTTCCCTCTTCTGGTGCTTGTTGGGTTTGAAATACCAATGAGAATTGCAAATCTTTTGAGGAGAGAAGGAAGGAAGAAAAGCTGAATCTGGTTGCATGATGGTGGCCTTTAGGATGGGAAATGATTTGTATTGGAAATGGCATTGTGTCATTTTGTGTCTGATGGTGGAAGCTATAGGGAGGAGACTGCACAAAGCACTTCTTCTGGAAATGCATGGACCGTGTTTGAAATAGTGGTTTGGGCTGGAGATAGCACTGTGTGCTCCTGAGCACTGAAGGAGGTACAGCCCCAAATATCACAACCCAGTTTGACCCGCTTTGACCAGAGGGGACCAGCAGCACTGCATCATGTGCAGGATGTGAGCTTAGCAACTTCGAACTCTGCTGCCCTTTGTGGGAGTATCACCTCCGTTAGCAGGACCTCCCTCAATGCTGGTTTACATCTCTTCCTTCCTGGCGTGCGACCATCTCCGCAGGAGTATTCTCCCCAGTAAAATAAACACAAGTCCCAGGAGTATTCTCCCCAGTAAAATAAACACAAGTCCCACAGCAGCACTGCTTTAAAGCAAGCAGAGAAGACTGACCACTTGGTGATAAAGAAGTACTCTGGTAAACTAAATCAACTAAAAATTCAAGTTTTCCAGCAGTGTGCGTGTGTGACAGCCTGGGAGGAGGCAGCAGGGTCGCTTTTTTCCCTCCCTTTGGTGTCTGCAGCTTAGTGTCACTTCACCTGGAAATATTTACATGCCGGGACACAATCTGCATTTCTGTAGTGCCCATCATTAGCAGATATCTAAAAGCAGTGTAAGCAGTGATTGGGGTGGCCCAGCCTTTCCTTGGTGGGCAGGGTCGGCTGTGGGATGTGCAGTTGTTGCTGGTAGCACCTATGGATTACGGCAGCACCATTGCAGGCAGGCGAGAGCTTGTGGGCTGTTCCTGGAGGTGCTGAGCATCCCCGGCTCATTTTGTAGCCCAGAAAACTGGGCAGGTTTGGTATTGTGGGTACAACTAAAGGGGATCGGATTGGGTGGACGGTTCAACAGCCTTGTCTGTCTCAATGACTCCGCTGGAGTCGATCACAAGCTCACGATTTTCTTTCTTCTTCTCGCCCCTGGTCAGCGGGGGGCCGGAGCAGTGGGGCTGTGCTCAGGGGTGATGCTAGTGTTTCTTGTCATCTGTGTTGGGGGTTTTGTAAAGCCTCGGTAGCATGTCAATTATATATGATGGGTGGAAGCCTGATATTCTGTGATAATTAGAAGGCAAGTCTAGTGTGAAATCGGATTAGAGCCTGGCATTACAGTCCAGGACTCCTTTGGTAGTTGGTTCAGAGGAAGTCATAAAACTATTTTAAACGTGACACAGGCTGATATGTGCTAGAGGGAGGAGGAAGAGTGCGAGGCTGAAGTGGTGGCCCCAGCCGTGTTTGCCTCCCGCTCCTCTGCCAGCCCAGCTTACCCCAGCCTGCTTTCTCACATGGGAGCAAAGTCCAACAGTAACATCTCAGCCCGTAACTGCTTTTGGCTTGTTTACTGAGCTGCAGTGAAGGGCTGGACTGTGTACGGGAGTTTTTTAAAGAAATAACTCTGCTTCCCAGCAAACCACTCCTGAAAGTTCAGCTAGTTTTGCAGCAGGGTATACTTGAGGTATGAACTTGGTCAAGGTGAGGAGAAGCAGGCTGGGAAGGCATGTTAGACATCCAGAAACAATGATTTGAAAAGGTCTGAGAAAATTGTTTGGTGAAGGGAACTGCTTTTCAAGATCATGAAGCCCCTGAGTTTGCACTGCACACTTACTCATTTGATGAAAGCTTGTTTTCCGACACATTGCAAAATAGTTACTTGATTTGGAAGAAACTCCGTGTGCCTGGAGTCTGCTAAATGTGGCATTTCTGTAATGGCTTAAATCATAAGTTTGCAAGATTACCTTTGAGCACATTTCCTTGGATGTACAGATGGTAACATCGTGTGCTGTTGCATTTCTATCTTTAAACCGCCGTCTCCGTTCCCCAGAGGTGTGCTGTTAACGAGCCAAGGAGCGAGCTTTTTTTGTAGTTTTGGTCCGTCATTCTCTCTCTACATTCATATGTAATATAAAATAAAAAGTCTTGCTGTGACAGGCCATGGGAAAGATCTGCTGCAAATCCATGACAAGTTGCAGCAGTGGTGTGCATATGTGGTAGATATTTGGAGTTGTTCTCTGCTACTTAAGCTCTTTTTGCCATGCAGCCCCCGACGTGATGATTGCACACCCTGCCAAACAATTCAATAAGAAAACCTAACTTGAAAGGAAGCTGTGGCAGAGTTATATTTTTGCTGTGCTCACATGGTGATAAATTACAAAAGCTGCCGAGTCCTTAACACTCAACAGGAGATGAAGAGTTGCCTTGTATGGGCATTGTTTGATGAGCTTTAACTTGGGAAATAATTATTGCCGAATGTGTCCTTGACAGTGAGCGCACACCATGAGTGTTCTTTACATAATACACATAAACATTAGATCTCCTTATAAGTGGGTGTAAATACTCACATTTTTCAGTTGTTTTCCTTAGAGGAGTTCACTGCCAGTTGGAAAAACGAAGTGTTGTTCCTGGTCTTGGCTCTGGGTTGGTGTTTTCCATGTGCATAACTGGCTCACGTGGTCCACTGGCAACGGCTACTTTCCAGGCTTCATTGTTTTCATTCCCCAGCATACTGTGGTTGTAGCACTTTTGTGTTTTGAAGCTGTTGTCTGACGGTGCAGTGCTTGGGGGTCTGTCCATGCAGGTGTAAGCAGTTCCCAGCACCGCAGCTGCTCACCGGAGGGGCATGTGATGGATCCATCACCTGAGCAGGTGATGGGATGCTGGGATGTTGGGTCCCTGCAAACTCAGGCATGGAATGAGTCCTGTGGATGGATGCTGAACAGATCAGCTCTGCTAGGTGATTTGAAGCAGAGGCTAGACATGAGATTTCTCGCAGACCATGTCAGTGCCTGTTGCTTTGCTCAAGCGACGATATATTCTCAGGGATGCGGAGGTGCTAAGGGCAGCCCTCCTTGTGGGAAAACAGAGACCCCAGCATCTTCCAGTGACTTTCCATTGGTATCTCCCACTGTGGCATAAGAAAGCTGCAAGAAAAGCAGCCCACAGCCCTCAGCTTTCTGTGGGTAACACAGTGCATCCTCCTACGATTAGCACTGAGTAGTTGGAGCTCCTCGGATCCAGACAGAGCTAATTCTTGATCACCAGCCAAGACCACATAGTGCTGACATGACTGAGAAATATCTTCCATAATTAGATTGCTTGGTCATTCATTTTTGAATGTCTGAGTTGCATTTTGGAGCATAATTTCTTAATGATCAACCAAATGGGATCTGTGCAAGCTTGATTTACTGTCAGTAGTGTGTTCTCCTTGGTTGGCTTTGCACGTGTGTCCCAGGGAGGCACTGTGCAAATCCAGGATGAGAGGGATAAAAGAAAAATGATTATGCTTTGTAACGTTAGGTGGGATGGTAACTTTAGTTTAGCTGTATAAATAGATACACAATAGATATAAAACTCTTACTTGTGTTTGTGGAATACATTGGGCTTATTTTATTTTTTTAACGTAAATATGGAGTCGTTGGTAAAACCACTGATCCCAGGGCATCCGTGGACAACTTCAGAAATGTCTGGAAAGGGTAACTAGGAAAAGAAATCCCACTATCAGAAGTTTGAATTTGCCAAATAGGGTAGAGGTTTACCTCTCCAACACAAAAGAACGGGAATTATGTAAGTCGTAACCACCAAAGGCAGGCATGGATCATGGAAATGGCACTGAAATAATTAAGTGCATTTCAGGTAAAATATTTCCAACATACTCTCCACCCATAAGAAATTCAGAAAAAACCCTCATTTCAACACTTTTGAAATTAAATTATGTTGACACGGTGAAACTGGCCATTGGTCTAGCTGTAATTATCACTTCGCTGCTGTTTGTTTCCCATTGTGTCAAAGAGCCTCAGTCCTGTATTGGAGCCAGAGCAAAGAGATTCAAAGTGCAATAAAGCAGTGGTGCTTGGGCACTTTCTTTTTTTTAATGCTTGCTAGTAAAGCAGGCTCATAGAGGAGTCCTCAGGTGCACTCCAGGATGGATTTGATGGTCAGGATCCAAAACCCTGGGTGCACCTCTTCCTCTCTTTTAAATGACCTGCCAAGCTGAAATGGAGCTGTATCCCTTGGTGCTGCACCCCTTAAAACTGTGTATTTGCTGCTGGAGCTGCTCCTCTGAGACAGGAAGAAATAGAGTCTATGAAATAAAAATATATGTGTAAGGAGATAGTGAGATTTATTTTTTTTTCTGTGTTTTGTGAAGGCTGTGCCTAAGCATTGCTGGTTCCCGTAACAGACTTTGAGCTTTCTGTAATTCAAGAGAAGTGGATGGTCTTGTGCAATAAATTAGCTGTGGCAGAATTGTCTGTTGGTCAAGGTCTCTCTGTAATGCCAGGGAAAACAAACAAACTCTGTAGTATAAAAGGAAAACAGATTTAGGAGGAGAGGTTCTTAGGAATTACATGTATAGATAGATATAGACAGATATAAAAATATTTCTGTTTTATTTTAACATGGTCCTTAAGCATCTGAAAGGAGAGATACTAACATGTCTGGGTTAGAAAGTCATGCAAAGTGATGCAAAAGTTCAGTAGCTGGGCAAATGATGTTATGAGATAGTACAGAAGGCAGACAGAGAGGCAACCGCTTGTGTTGTCTATGGGCAGACTTCGTTTTGCACTGTGCAAAAACTGCTTTTGTTTCTCTAAACCCACTTTTGATGCTCTAGCAGGTAGGATGGCTCTTCAGTAAATGTGTGGTTCACAGCCTGTCGTGAAGAGGTTATTTTCTGTGCAGGGGGCTGACAAGTTCTTCGCAGCTCCAGCAGTGAGTCTCTGAACCTTGGTGGTAGTTGGAGTTTGTTGGTGGCTTTCAGGGTGTGAGCAGGTAGGGAAGAGCCTTCGCTTCTCCATCTGCTTCCTCGGGATGAAGGATAAAGTTTGGCAGCAGGGTGTGAAGTGGGAGAGAAGGCAGCAGCTTACATGTAGGCTGTGTCTTTTAAAATACCATCTGACTTGGAAGGATGAGTTTCTCATCCTAACTGCTTGTTTTGATCAGATCTTCAGCATTGACAAAGATTTGGACCATTTGTCCAAGTTAGAACCGCTTTAGCATCAGCCCAATAGCCTGTGATGCTGCCGTGTTGTGGGACCTGTCAGAGAAGCTGGAGCTGAGGATTGCTAGGCAAAGAGTTTACCTTAGCCCATGAAACATGACAGCAGCATTTTATTCGTGGTACTAGAACAGGACAGCTTCATACCGCTCAGCAGCGAGACACTCTTAAAAATAAATTATATAGGTCCAGATCCTGTGCACAGATTGGATTTATCTGTACAAAAAGGACAATTGCCATTGATATTGTGTTGTGTATTAACTGAGTGAACTGGAAGTAGTTGAGATACTCAGTGGAAACTTCATGGAAGATATCATAGTATATACAGGTCAGTTTGCTGGTTCTTCAAATTATACTGTGCAAGATGAGTATCTGTTTATTCTGTTTATTAACTGAAAAAAGAGGACACTTTTTAATGTTCTCACAGAAAGACAAGGCATGGTATTTACATGTGTTGCTATAAAGCTCCTCTACAGAACCAGGCTTTGAGATGTCTGGTCTGGTGCTCGCAGTGAGGGGAGGTCTCCCTGGGAGGAGATGGTGCTGTGGGTCCCCACGCCCCCTGCCTCACAAGCCGACCTCTTTGCTCTTGCGTAGACAATGCTTTTAACTCCGGATATTTTATTCTCTGCTTTTCAGGTGACCACTTGAAAGTCTGCTCGCAAGGCTACACATGCTGCTCTCAAGAAATGGAGGAGAAGTACAGTCAGCAGAGTAAACACGACTTCAGAAACGCAGTTGTAGAGCTTAGCAATCACTTACAAACCGTGTTCAGTTCCCGATACAAGAAGTTTGATGGTAAGTGCAGAGACCTTGAACTTGCTCTCCTTGGGATAAAATGTAAAAAATCCCCATCCTGTTGTTCTCTCTGCAGTTGTTCTGCTCTCCCTTTGCTGGGGAAGTTCATGACTCATGGCTCAGAGGGCAGAGCATGCCTTGTTTTGCAATCCCGTGAGAGGGAAATATTTGCTGATTATGGCTGCTTGTTTCCCAGAGAGAGAGAGATCTTTCTTTCTGATTAATCTTTTGGAAAACCATTTTGCTCTTAATGTAAGATTGCAGTTAGTTTTGTTGGTATGTCCCCGCAGCACGTGTAATTGTAATTTGCACATCTTGCAACCCCCATCCACAAAAATGCTGATCTTTCCCAACGTGTTGTGAACCAACAGGATTTGTATCCATCTCACTTAGCCTCTGGGGCTAAGAAGAGCAACAGATAAATACAGAGCTTGTTTTGCGTGGAGGCCGAGGGTTCAAGTGTGATGCAGGGTCAGAAGCAAAATGAATAAAGTCTCGGCTGAGTTCCCATCGCTCGAGTGACGCTAACTGCTGACTGATAAGCAAATGACTGGTCTTGGCATTGCCCTCGGGTCCACAGTGGTGTCCCATCAGACTGGCTCTCCATAGGGCATGCCTGGCTCATGGGAGCTGCAGGAAGAACCTACCTCTGTAGGTAGTTGGCACACACCCTTCCAGCATTGCCCACCTTGCAGCCAGGCACCTTTCTTTTGGTACATCTCTCTTGCAAACAGCTGAAGTCAATGCCCAGGCACTGGGCACAGCATCCTCCTAAGGTCTGAGCAGCTGCTCTGGGTTTTGCTGCTGAGCTCTTGGTCGCAGCAGCTCCTGTGGGGCTCTGCGGGCACCTCGGTGCTCCTGGTCACTGCAGTCTGTGTGCCTGGGCATCCCCAGGGCGGAGGAGCAGGGCATTGGGCTCCTGCCTGGGTTGTCCTTGTTGACTGAGGAAGTGAGGTGACACCCAGTTGCACTTGGAAACATCTGCAGAGTCAGGTGGACTGGGTTGCTGAGACTTTTGTTCTGCTCCTGCATCATCATTGCTGTCTGGTGGTAGAGGGCGATTCCACAGCACAGCTCGTCTGGACCTTTTTCTCCCTTGGTCGGTCATTGATTCATCATGGATTTTCTACTGATGTCCCAAAGTCTGTGCCTTGAACCTCCCTGGGACCTCCCCTACTCTACTGCAGCAGGTAGCAGCTCCTTTCTTTCCAAAGGGATTGGCACTTGGGTGAACAAAAAAGTCCCTGGGTATGAAACTGCAGTGAGTCAAAGTGGAATTATGCAATCATCTTGATAGCATCTAAATCTGCTAGCCAAATATTTCCCTCTTAACCTCTGTTGTCTCTACCTGCTGGTACACCAAAGGGGTGATAGAGAGAGAACTAAAGTGTCTAGACTTGCAAGCTTATTAAATGCAGAACAAGACACTTAATGAAATCCAGCCCATAGATAAGCCCTTTCAAAGAGACCAGAGGAACAGCATCTGCTTTACCTTAAATGAACGACGAGGCTTTTTGAAATGCTGCATTGAAGACAAAGAGCATGCAGGGTTCCCTGTGTTAGCATACCTGACGTGGTGCAGACGTATTGCTAGGTGTGTCTGCCTGTTTGTGGGGTGAGAGATGGCTGCAGGGCTGCATGATGGCAGGGGGACATTAAGCTGAGCTGGAGACCTGTCAAAGCACAAGGCTTCAAAATGGGTGAGCTTTGATTTAGCTGTTTAGTTTGTGCTGGGTGGTTCTGCTGCCAGCCCCTCACAGCATGCCCTGTGCTGGTCTCACCCTGTAGCCCTGGGAGTCCTTGACAGGCAAATCTAGAAGGGGGTGGTGTAATCCTGTTGCTGGAAGCTGGATTTAGTGTGCCCAGCCTGTCCCTGCAGGGTGTTTCTCTGTCCTGTATGAAACTAATGAAGGAGAATTAGTAACCGCCTTAGCATGTCCCAAAGCCTAGTGGCCCTGTCTTTGAGCGTTTGCTAATAGCAGATCTCAATCTTCATTTGCTGCAGAAAAAGCTGATTTAGGGATTCTTTAATTTTGCCTGGGGTGGAAGCAGAGATTAACTGATTACCATCCTCATTTGCCTCTTTTAGTCACGACTGCCTCTCTCCCTCCAGCCCAGTCACCCGGAGGCTGACAGCACCCCTTTCCAGCGGCACTCTTGCTGGTGGCTGGGGCAGGTTAAGGAGTCTCCCCTCTGAGGTTCTCAGGCTCTGCTGAAAAACTTGTGTGCCATGCCTGAGACTGCTGCGGTAGTTCTGTTGGTTTGTTTTTAAGAGCCTCCTACTGAGTGAGCGGCTGCTTGTGGTGTGGTGTTGCCTTCCTTCAGTCCTGGGGCTTGGTCGTCAGGTCAGCTGCGGTCTGTTCTGCCTTGCATGGTTGAGTTCTCCTTGTCCAACATAGTTCTTACCAGGTTTTTTGGTGTAATGAGCCCAACCTAGATGAGAGGGAGATGATCAAGACCCACATATTTTGTCCTGACCTTTAGGGATGAGATTTGAAAAACATGGGATACCTTCTAGAGCTCCTCAGCTTCTAGAGCAGCTCTTCAGTGCTGCCACATTACTACAATGGCAAAACGAGCCATGCACCTCCTTCTGTTTAAGAAGAAATTCTCTGTGCTACAGCTGTGTAGAGGGACTGAGCAGGCAAGACGAGTTGTTGCAGTGACCGAATTTACTTCACTTAACTGGTCTCCCAGCAAGTGGGACAGATGCTTCTCTTGCAGGGTGAGATGAGCCCGTGCTGCGCAAGGCCACCGCAGGATGCAGCTCAAGCGACAAACCGTGCCCTCCAGCTCTTTGGAAATCTTTGTTGCGGGTTCTCTGGCTGCTAATCTTTCAGCCTTGACATTCAGGTCCCAGAGGAGAGGCAAACCCGTGCTGCCTCCGTTATGTGCTTGACCTTTGCAGCAGTTGCTGCTGCAAAAGGACAGTCGGGGTGGCGGCACGTCCTTTGGATGGAGGCTGTGATGCCCCGTGGCTTTTGGAGTGTTTGCAATCAGCTGTTGCCGGAGCACTGTGTGCCATTGGAACCGTTGCCAGAATTGCTCTGATCTGACACCAAAGCCGTACAGAAATGGATTATCTCCTCTTAATCGGGAGCATGGAACAAGCTGCTGATTATCCATCCCCAAAGGGCTGACCAGAAGTCATTTTGGCTCCTAATGCGTAATGTAACAGCGTCAGATCCTCCTGCCCATGTTTGGTTTGCAGACACTGAGAGAAGATTGGAGCTTTGGAGTCCCATATCTTATATATCCTGTCTAAATATTTGCTTACAGTACAGCTGTGTATGCTCCTGGGGGTTTCTTCCGTTGTAATTTAAGCCACGAACCTGATCCCAGTGTTGCCGTAAGGTGTGTATTTTCAGCAGTCAGGGAAATGCTTCTTTAATAAAATAAGAAGTACTTTGGGAGTTGTTGGATTCCCTGTTGCTAGATGTTTTTAAGGTGAAGATTTGCTGTTTTTCTGTCATACAAGGTTTCAGATACATGTTTATGGGCTTCATTGAGAAGTTAGTGGGTGAGATTCCCTGTGTCTCCCTCCATGACAATGACAGCCATGGGAAAGCCATAAAGCTGTGCAACTGCAACATCTCATGCCACAGAAGCAGCTATAGCAGTCAGGGCTTAAAAAAAAAAAAAAAAAAACCAAACAAAACACCACACCAAAAAACCAAAAAAAAACCCCAAAAACCAAAATGTGTGTGTATGCATTTAAAATCTTTTATGCTTTGTCTCTTCTTCACCAGTTATTACTCTTGCCCTTCCCTTTCCCAAGGATTAATAACATTTATAGGATTAATGGTGACATTAAGACTGTATAAATGCTCGATCCCATTTATTAAACTCAAACTTTCACCTCTTTTGCCCTTTCGGGCTGAAGTTTTCCACGCTGGGGTCTGTGCTAGCCAAGCAGTGCTTTGGGGAAATTGCTCAGCTGTTTTGAGGACCTGGAGCAGGGACAGGACATAGCCCATAACTCTTCTGCAGCATTTCTACTATTCTGTTGTTTCCTAGATAAGATGTTCTTAGTTCTTTCTTATTAAAGACACTTCCTGGATCTCTTGGAAGATATAACTGTTGTGTCAGGGCTTTTTCTGGGAGCAGAATTTTTTTTTTTTTTTTTTAAGGGGGGTTGAAAAGTGACTGGGTGGGGGGGGGC
>NW_010126065.1:124456-129164 GCF_000699245.1 Pterocles gutturalis | reverse complement strand
CTGCCCTGCAGGGCTGAGTCTGGCTGGGGGCTGCATGTTCTGCCCCTGTATTTCACAAGAGCTTTTGCTGTTGCACTTAAACCAAGTCTTGTCCTTTCTTCTGCACGCTCTAGATTTAGGGAAGGTCAGTAAGCTTCTGCAACCCTTGTACAGGAATGGTATGTACAGGAGACAAAGGTGACAGGGTCCATCCCTGGGCTGGGCTGGCAGTAGGTTTGGCGTTCCTAGTGCCCAAGCGACAAAGATTTGTACAAAACAGTACAGCCCCAGACAGCATCTGGGAAGCTATTCGATGCTGGGAGTCCCGTTTCCAATCTGCTCCCCCTGACTTTTCCATTAGCGTTTAAGATAAAACAAATACAGAAGTGTAAAACAAAACCCCCTTGGGACAATGAGCAGAAAGAAACTGAACCTGAGCAGCAGGACCCGGCCTGGGGTCCCTGCCACTGTGGTGCACCCACCCCTCTGATGTGCAGGGGCGGGGCAGGGGGGCGGGAGAGGGCCCCCCTGTTTGTGTTGAGCAGAGTAGCCACAGCTATAAAGCGTGATCATGCTGTGAGTCTTTGAAGCATCCCAGGGTGTCCTTGATCTTCTAGCATGAGCTTTGTGTTACTCCTGGGTGCACAAGTAGTGATTTATTTCTGATAACTGCTTTGTGGCTGAGCCCGAGTAACTGGTCAGGTGGAGCACTGGCCAAATACCTTCCAAACTCTGCTAAGACTTTTGGAAAAAAAAACCTTGTAATCTCATTTCTGAACTTAGATTTCATTGTTCAGATAACCCTTGGTTTCCAGCCACGGTCTCCAGGTAGCATTTAGGTGTGCTGGGACAGCGGGACACATGGCTGGGAGGTATTAATAACTGGGATTGAGACAGGAGGGACAAGGAAAAGCTCTCAGTGGTCTCATTTCTGCTGCTCTGGGCAGTGTGGAGGCAAATGGTGAAAGATGAGCCACGTAGGTCCCCAACCCACCGCTCCTACGGTTAGAATTTGGTAGACCATCGGGGCACTCTGCCTTACCAAAATAACTGCCCTTTGCGGACCTTCATCTCTCATTAACTTTTTATTGGAAACTTCCTGCAAGGGCAGAGACCCAGGACCTTGTCCTGCTCATGTGCCAGGGTCCCCCATGGCTGTAGCACCCAGAACCGGGGTTAGTCCTGGCTGCTGGGGCGTTTGTCACTGCAGGAGGCAGCTCCATGTGTTGCGGCACAGCAGGAGCACCCAGACTAGAGACCTGGTGGAGCTTTGATGCTTGCTGTGTCCGGGCCACATGATGTTTGTGCTTCTGAATAAATCTGTGGGGTGGAGAGAGCTCTACCATTACAACCCATCCTCTGGCGAGCGCGTGATGACGAGTGCATCATTAACATAGAAATAATGCCGTGGTTTTGTCTGTCTGCTGCCACTCATGCCTAGATGAAGGCACAGCCTTGTTCTTCCCTCTCCAGAGAGGGATGGCACCAAACCTCATTCCAACCGGGGCAGAAAATGTTGGGAAGATCCCTTGAATTTTGCAGGAGCAGCACTTGCCTTCTGCTGAGAGCCAGTCCTTCAGAGTTTGTTTAGGACCTGTGCTTGCCTGGGGTAGGGATGGAGTGACTTAGGAGAAGCACGAGGGAGCAACCACCAACACACTTCCTTTAGAAAATCCCACTTGTGGGCCTTTGTTTGTGCTTTCCCACTCACTGCAACAGTAATGAAACAAATTGTGGCTGTCTGCGATGTGGAAGTTTGTTTATTCTTTGTTTTCTTTTAACTGGCTTCTCTCCATCTGGAGACTTTTAAGGAGGTACAAACACTACTGTCATTTTTAGTCTTGTTTGTTGAGAAGGGTGATGCTCATCTGACAGTGGCAGAGACCAGAGCTCTGTTCTGGGAGGCTCAGAAAGATCCTGAGGTCAAGTTATCTCAGAAGGAGGAGATCTCAAAGGAGGGGAGGCTCCTAGCCTGCAGAGGGGGGGAAGAAGCAAAGCCCCTCTCTGTACAGGCTTGGAGTGATTAAACAGTCTTCTGCTGGCTTGGGTCCAAGCAGTTCTGCTGCTAAATCACAGGTAAACTGCTCTTAGGCTTTTGATTTTTTTTTTTCTAAAAGGAAAGATGCAGGTAGCAAGCTTTATACTTGGCTACAGGAAAGGTGCCTGGTGCTCTTTGGTTACTAATTGCTGTCAACCAGTCAAGGAGCTATTGTTTGTCTGTTTAAAATTAACTCTCTCTTCCTCCTTCCTGCACAAAGGAGCCACCTAGGCTGGATGTGGGCTTGTGTAGTCCTGGGAGCTGCTCCCCGGATGCCTGTTGAGTTGGTGGCGGTTTGGGGTCTTGTGGTGGGCTTGGGGGTGTGATATTCCACCAGTGCAGAGCTGGAGCTGTTTTGTTACTGTTAAATGTACTGTAATGTCTTTGTGCCCAGCTGTTTGCGTGCTGGGTGAGCAAATAAGAGAGGTGGCCCTGGCTGGAAGAGCCCTCAGTGCAAATATAATGAGATGAGGGGAACTGAGGTAACGGGAACGAGAAAGCCATCCCTGTTGTTCAGCAGCACAGGTCCTTCTCCAGCTCTTCAACAGCAGTTGTAGGAAGAGAGGCTTGGAAAAATATGTATGTGTGAAATATGTTAGTGAGTGTCCCAGGAAGCTCCTCTGAGCAGGGGTATGCAGGAGGCAACGTGAAGGAACTTGCTTTTGGGTTTTGTGGCTGATATTTGCTGTTTGGGGTGGGAAGTTGGTGTGTTGGTACCGAATGGACCTGGGTCAGCAGGCTAAAGCAGCTCTGAAACAGATGTGTTTGAAAAGTCAGTTGAGATTGAGGAATGGGTGCAGTGACGGGGAGGGTGGGGGGTGGAGGGAAGAGGGAAGAGGAAGCAAATGGAGGGAAAAGAAGAAGCAGGTGTGTTGGGGAGAGCTGTCATTGGGTTGTGGTCATGAGGAGGAGGATGGAAGAGCTGGGAATGAAGGACCTGCTGCTCAGGGAGGAGGCAGCCTGGGAGCTGCGGAAGAAACCTGCTATAGCTGACCCAGAGCGGGGCACGTGAGCAGTGGCGGTCCCTGGAAATGAGGAAATGTTGCTACTTATTCCTTTCACGAGCTCAATCTCAGTGTGATGGTGGTGATCTCGTGCTGTGTGTTAAGCTCCTTCCCTCTGGGCTCCTGCCAGCCCTGGCTTGCAGATGAAGGTGGTGTTCTTGGGCCCTCCAGAGACAAGAAGTTCTAGAAATCCTGGGTTTTGGTGGTTGTTTTTTTTCTCCTCTGAGGCTGTAGCCCAATTGTTGTTGTTGTCTTTAAACCTTTCACTAATCAAGCAAAGTTTGGGGAGATATTGTTTTGCGTCCCAGCTCTCCAAGATTCACATGTCAGGGCTGTTGCTGTGACACTGTCATGATTTAAGCCTGTACTTCTTCGAACTCCACAGAAGAGTTCTTCCCATGTCAGTAAGTGCTAACACATGTTTGAAAACAGGACAGAGAAACAGCTTGTGGATTTGCCCTGCCCTTCCTGAGTTCATATTCAATAAATGTGTTAACACTGTGTATTCATCAGTTTCTCAACACTTCTGGAAAAAGGTTGTTAAGCTATGTTTTGTTTTTCCCTGGTGGAAATTACAAATACAGTATACACAATAAAGGAAGTGAAGGCATATTAAAAATAATGACCCACATTTAGAAAAAAAACCACCTCTTTTTCCTTTGGAGTAGGTGGCATGGCTATGGATGGCTTCACCTTCGAGGTGAAAAGAGCTGTGAAACATTTGTGTTTTTCCTCCAAATTCCTTTTATCTGTCTGGACTGAATTTTCCTTTGCATGGTAGGAACAGCTGCAGGGTGGAGCGTGCATCCAGTGATCCACCTCTGTAATGGTGTTGGGATGGTGCTGGCACCTCCATGGCACAGCCTTCGGGGCCGTGGGTCGGGCAAGAGTATTTGTCTGGGAATCTGTCTTGCTGTTGTGGACATTTTGAGTAAACTATTTTATGAGAAAATATAATTAATCTCTTTGTGGCAGTGTTCTCCTGTACACATTAGAAAGCATAATTGTCTGTACAGACAAGCAAATTAAAGGTTTCGGTAAGACAGACGGTCCTTAATTAATCACAGTCTGGATAACATATTAAGAATATACCTGAAAAGCCAGGTAGCAAATTTATCTGAAACTAATTAATTGTGCCCATAAAAATTCACCATGTTCCCTCTGTATGCTTGAGCCTGGTTTTATTTGTTTTTAAAGGTGTGTTGAGTAATTGCCTGTCTACCTGGTATCTGTTTGCATAGTTAATTTGGAAACCTCAAACAGAATAAGGCCAATTGAAAACACAGCTCTAAACTAAGCAAACCTGGTGCATGGGAAATGTAGAATGTCCGGCTGCCGTTGGGAGCAGAACGGTGTGTGGTAGCCCTGGTCCCCTTTTGGGAGGACACCAGCACACCCGAACATGAACAATGGATTGGCATCTCTGGAGAGCGCGTTGGCTCCATGGTCTTGCTGAGCTCTTGGATAAGATACTTTGCCTTTTTTGCACTGGAGTTAAGGTTTTTTTCTGCTCAAAACCTGGTGATTTTTGGTGCTGAGCCCTGGGTTGCTCATGGTTTGACTCTTTGCAGTTGCTGGAAGAGGAGCAAGCGGGGTGCTGTGGGGTGCTGTGCTTCTCTCTGGGAAACTCTCTCTGAAAGTGTAGTTCCTGAAGAACAGGAAATTCAAGGCAAAGCTTTGCATTCCT
>NW_010126065.1:77522-124424 GCF_000699245.1 Pterocles gutturalis | reverse complement strand
CCTGCCTGGGGCATGGCTGGAAGGGCAGAGGACACCCGTGTTCTGGTCCTGTCGAGGGGCAGACAGTGCTGCTGGTGGCAGGAGCAGCTCAGGCCAGGCAGTTTTGCTGCTTCTGTCACCATTGTTATTAGGGAAATGCCAACCCTGCCTTTGAGTGAAGGGTTACATGCCCCTTTGATGTGTTCATCTAATTTCCAGGAGCTGCCTTTGATATAGGCAGGACTGTGTGCAGTAGTGTGCTGTTCGCATCAAAAGCCCTCTTGTATGAAAATCCTACTCTTAATATATCTGAAAATGTTAGTACGAGCAATAGGAAAATGTTGCATCCCTCCTTACTTAAAAAAGGATATTTTCAAATGAGACCTATGAATCCAAGATTAAAAAAAAGTTGTGTACAAAAATCCAGGGAAGCGGATGTATTGTCCGGAGGTGGGATTTGCTCTGTGCCTCGCAGTGGGTGCAGTGATTGTTTCTTCAAGTAGCTCATGTATCTGTGATGTGTAAGAAAGATTGTTTTGAATTATTCTGGCAGTGGAAATTGGTGTCATGTGGAAGCACCTTAGGCAGGTGCGGTGTTCTCCTGTGCTGGGTTGCTGGCGGGGCTGGTCTGCCCTCAAGCTGCAAACAAGTAATACATCTTATTACCTGACAAAAAAAAAAGGAAATTGCCAAGTAACTATGGTTATGTTTACCACTGTGGTCTTTTATGGAAGGGTTTGTTCAAAAGCAGTTTTCTCTCTTCTTTTTTTTTCTTTTAAGTTTATTTTTTCCCCCCAGGACTCTTACTGCAGGATTACCAGATATGTCACATCCAGTCTTTCTTACCATTTCATGACATCTCTAGGCTTTCTCTAAGTGTTGGGCATTGATACTCTGCCCTGAAATTCAAACATGTTAAAAGAATAAACAGAGCTGTAGATTGCTTAACTGCAGATTACTGCCTTTTCTATCTCTAAAAGTTAATTGCATTGGAAATGTCATCTTCCTTTGAACATCAAAGTCTGTAGCATCCCCAGGATTTATTTTGCAATATAGACAACTTTTAAACTTTCTTCTTGGCATTAGGAAAGGTTTTGTGGCTCTGGTCCCACCGGGCAGCTCAGCTGTGCTCTGTGGATGGCAGCGCTGGTACCCTCGCCCCTGCGCTCGTCCTCCTAAGCATCACCCTGAGCGACAAGAGGGCTTTGCATCAGCAGGGCTTGGCTGAGATGGGTTGAAGCAGTAAAATGTGGACTTGCTCCTGTATCAGGTTGGACCAGAGCAGGCTGAGCCACGTTAGCCCAGCACCATGTCTGTGGTCCATCCTCTAGCAGCCCCAGCCCTCCGCACATGGGGATCTGTGCCTGCAAAGCTCGAACCTAGCAAAGGGGTGACTTTCTCCATGTAACCCAGACACCTCTCCACGCTCTTGGCTTGGAGAACCAGGGAGACTTCTAAGCCACATGCTGCACCCGTGGGTCAGTTTGTGAAGCCCATCCTTCCCGGTGTTGTATGTTCTTATGGCTGTTTGTCGACAGAGGGGCCAGCCCTTGTTCTGGGAGTTTAAACAAGATAACCAGTAGGGAAAAGAGAGCCTGCCATCCCTCCAGATAGCAGCATCTCAGGGAGCACCGGCAAGGTATGATTTGTCCTCTGTGAAAAATGTTTGCGTTTGACAGCTTTTCGCAGGAAGCCTGTCAGAGTGATAATTTAATGAGTACAGATTGCTTGCAACACAGCTGTAAAGCCTGCTTTTACAGTGCTGTAAAATAAGCAACCGAGGCCTTTGTGTGTTTGCTTCGTTTGAGAACAAGTCAAGTTCTAATACAAATGAAAGGTGGTCATTTATTTTACCCAGCAAACAGTCAAGACATAAGAGAGGAACCTGCCATTTTTCTTCTTGTGGTGGCAAGGTTAATGCTGGGTTACGCTGGTGTTTGCTAATCAGCTTGTTTCTGTGAAGGGGAGAATTAATATCTAATTAGATGTAGGGAGTTACTAGTCAGATTAGCATTTCAGTCATAAAAAGGACTTTTGTGTTTTCTTCTCTTTGTTGCAGGCATCTATGCCCATGCTTTGCACAGAGAAAAGCTTCATGTCCTTCCTCCTTTCTTGGAGGGGAGACAGAACCTGAGGATGCGGACTTACAGTGTGCCAATAGCTAGAGTAAAATGTGTATATATATGTGTGTGTGTAAATAAAAATTTAATCCCTGCCACTGACCAAGTTGAGAGTGGTGTGCATTGCATGGAGGACAACGTTGCCGTGCATATCCTGCTGCTGGCTCCATCCCTGCTTGCTGGCACGGGGTGTCCCCTTGCCCTTGGTGCTGCATTTGGCATCCCTCTTCTCTGCCTTCCCAACCTCACTAGAAGTCTTGAGGTGCCCCTGAGGCCACCCGTGGGCTGAGCCACCAGTGCGGTTTTGGGATGCAGGCATGTGCTGGCAGGGAAGCTTTGTGGGGTGGGAGGGTTGGAGCTGACTCTGGACTGCAGACGTACAGCCTCCTCTGTCCTTCTCTAATTTGGAAAGTGGCACTTGAGAATGGGTGTTTTCTGGCTGTGAAAATGCTGGCTGGTGCTGGAGACAATGGCTTTGTGTGTACGTGGTGCCTCCTTCAGCAGCGTTGTGTTGGGCTTTTAGAAGTGGCTGGTTTTGGTGGGAAGTTTTCATTTCCTTTATTTACCTTCCTTTTGGGCAAGGAAAAGTTGCTGGCTGGAAGACTGCAGGTGCACAGGTATTTGCTGCTAATTAGGTTGCATTTTTTTTTTCAAGGTGATTAATGAACATACCTGGTTCTAGCCCAAAATTAAAAATTGCTAAGAGGTGAAGTGCTTTAAAGTGTGGATACAGTTTATTCAACTTCCACTTTGGAGCGTAACCAATGAAATGAGTGGGGGCAAGAGAATAAATTAATTATGGTAATATGAATGTATTACTTGAGATAACTTTCCTGGCTTAAAACATTGCTTTGGCTTCTTTTAGACTGGTAGTTGGAAGTATTCAATAGATTTCCCATCAATATAATTTCAAAATCTGATTATTTTTGAAGAGTTTGCTGATGCATCTGCCAGCTCTTGTGCCTGGCACCAAAATATTTGAACAATTTATTTAGTGATACTAAAAGGTCTGAGCAAAGGAAGGAATTGAGCCTTCAAAATGATTAACTGAATTAGAAATTAATATACACTAGGCTAATCTCTATAGTATAAACTCAACAGAAAAAAATCTTCCTGAGAGGAAATGCCAGTCATGGGAACGAAAGTGGAGGGTCCTGCTGATATTGGACAGAGGACGTGTTGGGTGTTTGAAATCAATCTCTTCTTCCCTGGATCATTTCTCTTGTGCTCCTAAGAGGCTGCATTATACACAGACGTGTCAGGCCCCGAGCCCCGATGACTTTGTTCGTCAGGAACTCGAAGAATGTTTCAGTTTTTCCAGAAAATATTTTCTATGTTAGGCTTTGTTTGTACTGGAGCACTTTGAAGACAAAAATCTGAACTTCAGCATACTTTTAATATGTTTTAACAAGGTTTAAATTCACACTGGGCCAAAATATTCCCTCCCCCCACTCCTGCTAACAACTTCTGGCTCTAAACATTACTCCTTTGAGGACTGAAAAAACCAGAGGCATGTTTTATTAAATAATATTTATTGAAATGAGTCACAGAAAAGCAGAGGGCAGAATCCTCAATTGCTGGTGACATGTGTAAAATAATACGCTTCCTCTCCTGCGCTGTGCATGGCGGTGGAGAGGCTGCGCCCGTGCCCTGGGGTGCTGCTGTCCCCCCCGTGGGGCTGGAGCACAAGGGAACAGCCTGGCTGCACAGGAGGGTTTGTCCCAGCAGCACCTACCCTTGCTCTCTTTAGCTCCTGCCCAAGGCTAGGTAGTGTGGAGTTTTGTTCCAAAATGGCCCAAATGCAGTTGATGTTATGGACCCCTCCCCTATTTTTTTTATTTTAATCATCAACACCTAATCTCCAAGGTGAAGACTTTGCTGTAGGGTCGTCTCTGCTTAGACCCACGTGCCGAGGCTGTGGTGGCACTGGCTTGGCAGGGGATGTTCTTTAAACTGACTTGACAGATGCATCTGATGTGACAGACATCGTCGGGTCAGTTTGTTGCTGGAGATGTATGTGGCACTGCCAAGATGTGGTGGATGGTGCTTTGGCAGCAACTGCTCTCCGGCACCGGGCTGTCTGGTGCTCTCAGAGGGTGAACCAAAGTGGGGATTTGTTTTCAGAAAGTGATGAAGCCCAAGGGCCCCTCTCTGTCATCTGAAAAATCTCTTGTCATTCTTGTGCCCAGTGTTTAGTCCTTGGATTTAGAGCAAATTCTTAACTGTGGGGTTTTTTTTTTGTACTGCTACAAACATCTGAAGCCCTGTCTGCAATCAGGACCAATTAGATAATTAGAGACAGGCCCTGCCCCGAGAGCTGACAAACTTGCAAGATGGGAGAAAGAACCCACAGGTAGATTTTTGGGTTTGTTTTTAAAATGTATTAACTTTTGTTCATTTTTGAGGCGGTTTATGATAATTTCAGAAAATGAATTGACAAGAACTGAAAAGAAACACTTGTGCAAAACGTCGGCTTAACAGAAAACTGACCTTTTTTTCTTTTTGCTTTCTGATAGTCTTTTGCTTTGATTTCTTTTAAGACAGCTGAATGGTAATGTAAGAAACTGGATTTTTTTTTTAAATTTTGCTGACTTTTGTCATGGTATTCAGATTTGCATCAAAAGATATTTCAGTCATGCAAGTGGTCTGCTCTGTAGAGAAGTTGTGGGGTTTGGCTTATGAAGAGTAATCAAAAATTTCGAGATAGAGATGATTTAAAAAATTTTAGGAAGTCCTTTAACCTTCCATTTAATTTGGGTGATGATCTCATTTTGCTGAATTTTCCAGTTAAGCAATAACAGCGGCTGTAGAACTGTGCGAACACACAGCTCAGTGCCAGCATTTACCGTATCTTCTCCTCCTCTTTTTCTAGAGTTCTTCAAAGAACTTCTCGAAAATGCTGAGAAGTCGCTGAATGACATGTTTGTGCGGACCTATGGCCGTTTGTACATGCAGAACTCAGAGCTGTTCAAGGACCTCTTCGTGGAGCTGAAGCGGTACTACGTGGGCGGCAATGTCAACCTGGAGGAGATGCTCAATGAGTTCTGGGCACGCTTGCTGGAGCGCATGTTCCGGCTGGTCAACCCCCAGTACCACTTCACGGACGAGTACCTCGAGTGCGTCAGCAAGTACACCGAGCAGCTGAAGCCCTTTGGGGATGTGCCGCGGAAGCTCAAGCTACAAGTGACGCGCGCGTTCGTGGCCGCCCGCACCTTTGCACAGGGGCTCGCTGTCGCGAGGGACGTCGTGAGCAAAGTGTCCGCGGTGAGCTCCTTGTGGTTATTCCCGTATCCCATGGACCCATGATGGGTAGCATCTCTCCCTGTTGTCCTGACTAGGTACCTAAAGGCATTGCTGGTAGCGGGTGCAGGTGGAACTAAACTCCATCTATGCAGGCTGTGCCGTTGTGTGGTAAAGTCACGCTCTGGGGACAGCACCGTCCAGTGCTGTGGCCCAGCAGCAGGGATGTTCCCAGGTTGGGGCTGTCATCCTGTCTGGAGAACAGCAATGAGCAGAAAATGAAATACCTTCTGTGGTGGAAATAACCATGTTTGCTTGTGTAGTGGCTGTATCTTCCTCTTAATATTGCCTTCAAATCACAGCGAGTCATGGATGCTGTGGGCATCTATTATGCAGCAGCTGATGATTTGCTCCTTGCTCCCAGCCACAGGGAGAGGCTGTTAGCATGAGCAAACAGCACTTTTGTGATAACAGTAAACCCAAGCCATATGCCCAGGGCAAGAGCCAGTTGTACTTGGTGCCACACATGCAGCGTGAGTTAGACCTCAGACTTGTATGGTAAAGTCACTTTTTTGGGGGTCAGACAGATGTGATGTCTTGGTCACTTAAAGCTTTACCTCCTCCTTCTTCTTATAAACCGCTTTGGAGTGGTTGTAAGTGGGGTGACTTTTTTGACGTGAGATTTGTCTTTAATTTTAGTGTGAGTTGTATGGTATATAGGGAGCAGGTGTATTTAATAATCCCCTTAAAGTGATTGTGTGAGATAACAAATATTAGTCATTTCCTTTTAACAAACTCAGCTAATTTCCTGTGGGCTGTAGAAGACTTAGGATAATAATTTAATCGGGCAGGGAGAGGTTTACTTACTCTCTACCTGGTTGTAGAGTAGTAAAACACCAGGCTGAAAGGGCAGGCGGTAATTTGAATCACCCTAAGTGCCAGGAAAGAAGGAAAGAAAAAAAAAAGTAGTAAACAGAAAAGAATAGCTCTTCAGGTACTCTTAGAAGCAGAAGGCAATTTTGGAGGCAGCACAAGCAGCATTGTTAAGTGAGATAATAATTCAAATTGCTTTGACTTACAGGGATAATATTAAAATACTGTTTCTCTGGAAAGAAAAAAAAATCTGCTTCCACATTAATTTTCTTGAAGAGAAATGAGAGAAACAGCCTGCGATAAGGCTGCATGTGTGCGATAGGGCAGAGCATATTAGCAAGGAAAGAGCTGCCATGCCAATATATCCAGGCTCCGGGAACGAGTTGTAAGTTAATGGTGGCAGGTTTATGGTCCTTGGGACACATCAAGTCCCCATTTAATAGTGATGACTCTTGTGTCTGGTTGAGGATGGGTGTTGTGGAGCTCCATGGGAGACACGTGGGGTTCTTCTTACGAGACCACAAAAATCCTCCAGCCTCACAGGGATGCTGTCCTGTGATGGAAAGGAGATGTTGGCGGGGTGGGGGGGAGTGGTGTCAGTGCTGGATAAGTCCAAGCGTTGTGTCTCCGTGCCAAGTCACTGGCCAAGCCTGCTGACCTCTTGGTTGGGGTTTCGTATTTGGTGGCTCTTGTTTCTGGCCGTGTGGCAGATGTGTGGGCAGGGGATGGGGTTTTCACTGCTGGAGAGTGTGGATGAAGTATTCGCGTGGGAGGTCTGTCTGCTAAGCCCCAGTATGGTTTTCGGGAATGTGCAATCACTTGATAGGCAGTAAATGTGCGTGAGTGGGGGATTGCGTTTGTGCTCCATCTGCTCAGAATTCATCAAAACGTCTCCAGACTTGACATGGGACCACGAGGTCTGCGGTCCCCGCATCTGTTACGAATCAGAGCCGTGAACCCGAGGTGGCATTGTGATTTATCTTTCCCTTTTGAAGATCCTCGAGTGTAGAGTTGCCTTCAGCTCTAGAATTAATTGCTCGAGTGTGGAAGGTTACCCAGAGACCCACTCAGCTGCAAAAATAGCTCACGTGCCGTGGGCGATCAGTTACCACACTTTCCACTTCACTTTCACAAGTTGCAGTGGAAATCTTGCAACAGGTTGACTTTTCAAAGTGGCAGCAAAAGTCCCTGCTGCTGAATGCCTAAGCTTTAGTTGCAGAAAATTAATAATGATCTTTTCTATAGTGTTTTAATCGCATTCAGTGGAAATGTAACATCGCATTTCTGCAAGACACAATGGGAAATTCTATACGCGAGTTTAAAAGCTGATGTTTTTATGCCTGCTGCTTTGCGGTTGTGTTTTGGGGCTTCCCACATTACATATAGATTAGCCCGGCTTTGCTGAGCTCTATATAATGACTCTATTGACTTTGCTTCCTTACTATTTTTACTCGGGAGTTGTAGTGGGATGACTGCTTATACCAGGGATTAACTTGAGGGATGGATCTTCTATTCTTCTTTATGAAAAAAATGTCCAAAGTAATGCAAATGAGTTATAATGCGTTTTGTAACAAGCAAGTTAAAAATGCTTAATTGAAAATCCTCAGGATGAGAAATATGAACTACTGCAAGACCCAGCTGCTTTTTGCTTTCCTGGGGTGCTATCAGGAGAGCAAAGAGCGTTTTACAGTAGAACGGCCTTGATGGCTTTTTAATGATGCTGTATATTTTTACATCTTCACTAGGGAGATGCATTTAGAAAGGTATTGTTCTTGCATGAGTTTGGGGGTAAATAGCGGAAAGAAGAGAGAATATTGAAAAGCTGCAAGTAAGCTTGATTTCTGAGCCAGAATGCTAGAAAGTAACTTTTAATTTGGCATTGGGTGGCTCTGAAGCTGTGTGCTGCTGCCCAAACACAACAGAGAGAAAGCACAGACTTCTTCCAAATTGTGTGAAAAACCCACAATTTTGGTTTTCAAGTCTTCACCCTTCAAATTCCCTCCTTTACTCCCAGAAAGTACAAAATTCTCCAGATCTGTCCTGAACAGCAGATCCAAGAAGGAAACCCAGGATGTCGTTTTCTGCCTGCCAGAGATGCATCCTGCATCTGAGGTGGGCTGTGAGGGGCTGGGGGCCTCCAGTGCTTCCCTCTGATGCCTGGTGCTTTCTCTCTGACCTTCCTGCCCTCGCCTTCAGGAGACGGAAATCTGCCGGTCCCCTGGTCGCTCGTTTGCTACTTAGCCCTCGACAAGCACTAAAATCAGCCGGGTTAAATTGCTGCCAGCAGTGACATTTCCTGCCCCAGCCAGGGGTGGAAAAAAGGAGCAAATACAAGGCAGAGCCCTGAGTGACTGAAAAAGAGTGAGAACCTATAACTGGGCAGTTCTCAGGCTGCAGAGATGTTTCCTTAATTAGTTACATGCAATTAAACCTGCAGCCTGGTCCAGGGTCATGATGCCTTTGAGGGCAAAGTGGCCAGGGGCTTGTTGGGTACAGGTCAACTATAGGTATGGGATGGAGGTCCCTGTTGTGGGAGCAGAAGAAGGTGAGGTCAAGGACTGAGCCCCCTGACTGTTTTGTAGGGTCGGGAGGATCCTGCTTGACCCGAGGGCAGGGAGGGGAGGTCTGGTGGAGGTCAGCAGCGGAGGCGTGTGAAGGACGAAGTGTGCGGTCACGCGACACGGAATCCTTGTGTCGGCATCACCAGCTCTCCACAGAGCTGCGGATGGGGACGTGCTGATGGGACCTCTAGCAGTTGTGGTGGTGGTGAGGGTTTTCTGCAGTCCCCCAGGAGATTATGCTGATGAACTGTTGCTTTGGGGTTCTTTTGCCACTTTTCCCTCTTGCCCTTATGTCCAATCATTTGAGGAACTGTTGGGAGCTCTGGAGGCTCCCAAATCACTCCCCCAACAGGCGTTTGTGTGCTGAAAGCCACATGAGGTGTAGTTGCCCCCAAAGCAGCCATCCTTGGGAACCCCGGGAAAGGCAGCAGCTTCAAAGTTGTGTGCAAGAAATGGTGTTTAATTTGGAAGCGCAGATATGAGCCATATGAAATAATGCGCAGCTTCATATGAGGAATACGCCCACCTCCTTGTCTGCTGTCCTCAAGAGACATTAACAGCTGAGAGGAAGCTGCTGGAGAAGTTTGCGGTGGGTGGAGGAAGCTCAGCTTCCTTGGTTTCTTCCCTAATGAAGTGAGATGATAGCAGCCAAGGAGGGAATTTTCTTCAAACTGTTTATGGAAGAGAATTGTGGAGGGGACAGGTGATTGCCTTCTCACAGCCGCTCCAAAGCTGGAGCAAGAGCCCTGTAGGTTTTTTAAGCCCATTTGCTCTGAGCTGCCTCATCTCTAATGAGGCATCCATGGAGCACAAGGTGACACGCTGAACCTGCGTAAACCAACCTCCCGCTGGCCTGCAGAGCTCCCTGACCTCCAGCTGCATCTCCTGAACCGTGGCTCCTGCATGTTTCATCACGGATGCTGAATGTGGACCAGACACTAGCTTAGGAAAAGCAGTGATGAAAATAATAAAACACCGAATGACTAAGAATTAAGGCCTGTATCATCAAAAATGTTAGGGCACTGAGCTCCCACTTCAGTAAAAGTTATGCCCGTTGTAATTACCATTTGAGGGTCTAAAAGTTTTTTCTTAGTAAGAGAGCAAAGGTCCAATCTCCCTTTTTGTGCTCCTTGCCCTCGGTTTGGCTTAGGGGAATGTGACCTTAATCCTTCCTCAGGAGGAAGTTAATGTTCCTGTACCCAGTGAAGGTGGGCAGCCTTCAGGCAAGAGCAAACCCTCCCAGGGAAGTGACAGAAGTGAAACGTGTGGCTTGCATGCATTGTGAGGAGATGGGGGCAGATGCTGCTGCTTCACGGGCAACCAAGAACCAGCCGGAAGAGCAAAGAAGCCCTTTTAGTGTTGCAGAGGGACCTCTCGAGAAGCAGTGCTGTCCAGGCAGCAAGTTGCAAGCCGTGGGGCCAGACCGAGGGGCCACCGTGCACAAGGACATTGCCTTCCATGTGCCAAGGGCAAACGTCAATGCAGAAAACAATACCAAGCACTTCTCCAGATCAAAGATGACCCTGAGAAGACCTGCCAAGAATGTGGCTGCATCTGCCTCAGCTCCAGCCATCTGAGGGTCTGCGTTAGGCATAGCCTTCAAAGCATGCTCGAGTGGCAGTCGTCGCGGATTTAACGTGCTGAGAGCGCACATGGAGCTGATGGCATCATGCAGCAACCCACTGGGGTTTTTAAAATTTCTTTTTCTTTCTTTGCCTCCCTCTACACTGTGGCTCTGCTACTAATTTTGAAAACAATGTGAGGGATAACTGAGGGAGTTTTTGGGTGTACCTGCCAAGCTAAATGTTCTCACTGTTTTGCTCATTAAAGCAAGCAGAATGCTTCTCATTATCTGCTGTGTCTCTGGGTTGATGAGAGGCAGGTGCTTTGGAGAACAAGCTTTCTTTGAAAGGCGTGTTGGTCCTGAGGACCCTGAGAGCAGGAGATGCTGACCCTGGCATCACTCCACAAGTGTTTGGTGGTAGAGGTGTCCGTTTGGCACCCTGAGGTCCCCTCTGCCCCTCATGGGCTGGGGGTGTTGGTGGGAAAGACATGCACACAGGGCTCCCCTTTTGACATGTTAATATTAAGACTGAGGGGGTCCAATGACTGGCAGCGTGATTCTTAGGAGCTCTGCTGTTCCTCTCTGGCACTGTCACATGTGGGGGGAGTGAAAAGCAAGCTGTAAGTAGGGAATCAAGTGTAAATGTGCTCTTGAACGTTTCCTCGCTCAAGATAAAGCTGCAGCAGACATCGCCACGGGTAGTGAATGCCAGCAAGTCACAGAGCCTTGTGGTTCCCCAGTATCGCTCCTGAATGTGCTCCCATGTGCAAGACCTTGGAGGCCCAAATCTGTGGTTGAACCAGATGCTTTCTGAATTATTCATGTGCTAGCACTGGGCCAGCAAAATTGGTTAACTGCGTAGTTATTCCAATGAAAGTGTTTCGGAATTATTTGGGGTGGAGAAGCAAACCAAGAGCCACCCGAGTGATGTTCTGCTTCACAGTGAGAGAAACGTCTGGACCAGCATGTGCCAAGATGATGCTCTTGCACAACGCTGAGGGAAGGAAAAAATTATGTAAGTAAGGCTGTGTTGGTCCCAAAAATTGACGACACTTCACTTGTCTAAACTGGCTGCTCACCTGGAGCACGCCACAGTCCTTCAGTCAGCTTTGGAGTTAATATTTAAAGTCATGAAATCATCTTTCCACGTCACTGAGAAGTTACTCCTTCAGTTGTCCTTATCCAGTATTACCCTAATTCATTTTTTTTTCAAATAAAACATAGTATAAGTCAAAACTACTTTCATTGCATTTATTTTCAACTTGCTGGATTTTTGTTTTCTGGATGCTGGCATGGCAACGTTGTTGTTGTGCAACCTTGGAAAATAAGAAAGCCTGAGTTATCAGTGTTATTATAAATAGTTATTAAAGCTGACAGGATTTTAAATGTTGTTATTAACATTCTTAATGCTAACTAGAGGGTAGTGAGAGAGAATAAAATGTGTCTCTGGCTGCCTGTCAGCTGGTGGGAGCTCCCTACAGGACTGTCCATGGCTGGAGCTCTGTCATGCTTCCTCAGCTATTCATTGCCTTGGGAAGGAGAGGAGAAATAAACCAGTTGCTTCTCTGAACTTTATCTGTTTGCACAGATCGGGTTTTTTGAGTTTTGGTGGCTTTGTTGTAGGCTGTTAACATAGCATTTCCCTTGGTAGATGTATGCTTTAATGGTGAAGTTTCTGTCAGATGTGTGTGTCCAGATGCAATTGCCAACGAATTGGAAAAGGCTAAGGACCCAGGACAAACTGTTTCCCTTGTGTGAGATTCTGAAAGGGCAGGGATATGACAAGGTACCGACAAAAACCAGATTTTATTTTATCAAGAGCACGTAATTTTTACAAGAACATAATCGTATCTTCACCACTAAATGTAAGTTGGGGAGCTACCTCAACAAATACAATATTAAAAATATTTAATTAAGCCCAGAAAGCCCAAAACTGTTTTGCTTTTCACTTAATTGTTGTGGATTGTGTGCAAATCGCTATTTTTAAGGAACAAGTTTGATACGAATGTGAAGATTGGTGCCAAAACACATCTGTTAGCAGCTTTTAATCTTCACATTTGACAAAGCGTATAGACATGGACAAATTGTAATTTACATGATGAAACCGCAGGGTGATGGATTGCTGTAGTGGCGTGGAACGCCATGGAAAGGAAATAAATTTCACAAGATAAAAGGAAGGGGTTGGAGTGCATTTACTTCTATTATAAGCTTTTACAGGGTATGTGCACTAGAGTGTACTACTACCTGGGCTCAAATCTGCTAGAGTAAATCCTCTTCAGCAAATAAAGCTTTCTTTGGGACTCTGCTTTATTAGAAAGGAGATTATTTGGTTATGAGGGTCATTCTAGAGTAGAGTTTGAATGAACTTGAGTTGCTTTCCAAGATAAACACAACCCCAGAACAAAGCATATCTGGGTTTACTGTTACATACAATGGTGTTTTAAGAGCTTGCACCTGGCGTGGCAGAGCAAACATTAAAAGCTTTTGAAGAATTGCCAGTGCAACATATGGCACAGCCCCCTGACAGATCCAGAATCGGTCTGGACAGGGTACAGGCCCCTTGCCGGGGGCTGAGGTTCTCGTTACAGCGATAGGCAGCAGTTAAGCATTTATCACTGTTGTAACAAGGTGTAATTGCTTATAATCTTCGCCCAAACTCTCTCTTAGAGCTGATCTCTGCTTGTGTCTTCCTGTTGCTTTCTGACACCATAAAATGCCAGATCTGGACTGATGAATTTCCCCTCTGTCTTCCTCTTCACCTGCAACTGTACTGCAAACCAGCAGCTTCCCTGTGGGTTACGTCCATCGCTGGTTAGGGATCGGTTTGGCAGACACTGCAGGCTGGGGTTTGTCTTTTCATCGCCCCATTTGCTCATCTCTGTGTATAGCTCAGAGCTGCAAACCTACATAGGAAAGGAAGCAAAACCCTGTTTGCTTTTAAAATCATCCTGGGCCTTTGTTCAAAGGACCTAATCCTAGTGACCATCCCATGTTGTCTGCTGTGGAACGCGGGAAAGCGGCTTCAGTTTCCCCTGCATCTGCTGGGATTCATAAAGATCACCCCTATGAAATATCAAAGCAGGGCAGATGCTGCAGGATCGCAGCCATGCAGGGCAAGCTGGGAACCCAAGATGGGAAGGTGCCTCTGGGGTTGCTGCTGTGCGGGTGATTTTTTGCAACATGCTGCCATGCACTCCCTTTCATAAAGGTGTACCTCTCCATGATGGCGTTGGGGAAGTTTCCCACTCCTCGTCCCACTTCAAACTGCTCTAGCACCTGGCTGGTGCTGTCAACCTTTTCCTGATTTTCTTCCCGAGGAGGTTGCAGAGCGCTTCTTTGAGGACCAGCAGTGCTAGGATGGCTGGGATCTGCTGATAAGCTGCAGGACTAGGCGTGGAGGTCCTGGCACCTACCACCAAATGTCATGGGAAGAGATTTTTATCAGAGAAACACCTAAACTGCTCAACTGGGGCATCCTTCAGAGCTCTGTCTCTGGGTGTGAGATGTTGTTTAGTTCCCTTTTCCCCCTCCGCAACTTTTTTGTTATGCAAGGACTGCACCATCTGGATGGCAGATGATACCTTTACATTTGTCTGTTTTCGGTTTTCCTACAATAAATCATCTGATTTAGCTGGTTTCTGTTGCTTGAGCTCTTCCCAGTGTTTGAACTAGCTGTGCTTTAAAGCTGGGATGCCCCGATAGGGAGCTTTCTTTTGGGGCTCCTACTCCCACTGCACCTTCCAAATATATGTGTGTCTCTCTATATGCTCCAAAGCGTCTGAATCAGGCTCCCTCAACACTGCAGACAGCTTTCTACATTGAGTCTCCTTTTGATCAGCTAAACAGGCTCCTCGCAGACGGGTAAAGTGATGTCTGAACGAACATTACTGGCCAGACAAAATCCAGCACTGAGCTCCATCAGCTGCAGAAAATTGTCCTTCTGTCTTTCTAACCAGTTTTCTTGCCTACTGAAGAGAAACTGTGGTCTTTCAAGAGTTGTCAGAAATGTAACAGATTTTCATCTGTCATCTCTTTTCATAAGAAAAGAGGGTTTAGAAAAGCCAGCCTGATTATGTAGTGAGCTTTGTTTTCTGGTTTGTTTTTGTTAAAATTCATTGCCTCCTAGTTTCATATACTGCTAACTAGTTGTTGCAGCAGAAGATCATGTTCAGTTTCTTCATAGCGCTCGTGCTGAGATGGTCTTCTCAATAGCAGGGTCCTCAGTGCGTGCGTGGTACCAGGTCTTCCTCTTGTACGTTCATCTCCATTCAGTCCTGTCATCCCCTCTGCCATGAAGTCAGTTTCCAGACTTCCAGCAGAGGAGGTGTGGAGGCCATCTGCTTCTCCAGCCATTTGTATGAAATGACTTTTCCTCGGAGCTGCGTGTGTCTCCTCCTTCAGCACGGTCTTGAATCATAACCTATTTAAAGCGCCCTCCATAAATGCCTTACCAGAAGTCTCCAGCGCATTGCTTAAAACACTAGAGACCGCTTCTATTTTGTCGGCATATCTCTGATCACATCTTAATTTTCCATTTTCATGTGTGGCTAATTAACACTTAAACTTGCTCTTGAGGGAGCTTCTCTGTTAGTGCTTTAGACGGACCCACCACGTGGTCGGCACTAGTACGTGGTGCTGGAGCTAATGCTCCGCAGACCCGCTGGGTGGAAGTGGTTTCAATGAATGTTTTGAAGCCAGGCCAGAGAGTGAATCAAACATGAATGACCATGAGTCACTTTGGAAAATAGCCCTGTCGAGGGCTGAGGGGGTGATGTGCCTGCTGCAGAGAGCTCCACTTGCACATTGGCTTTGAGGGTCCTCCCAGCTTGTCCTCAGCTGCGGGACTGTAGCTGCTACCTCCTTCGGGTGTGGGGAAGGGCATTATTAGCATGCTGGGTGCTGAGTATAAATGAACCTGGGTATCTGTCATGTAAATGCTGTGTTGTAGGAGTTGAATGTAAGATAAAGGAGGTAGTCTCTCTGCCGCAGAGCCCTGCTGGGCGATTGTCCGGGAGGAGCCGAGGCGGAGGAGGAGGGCGCGCTCCCGGCGGGTTTGGTGCAGGGATAGCAGCAGGCATCCCATCTCAGGCGCTTTGTCCTGAGAAATCCTGGCATTGTCATCTTCAGTGTGTGTTTGTAGAGGGGTTTGGATAGTGCAGCTTGCGTTTACACCTTTTGCCTTGGTAGCTTTTTACTTCCTTCCCTGTGCTCAAGTGCTGTGTGCCCCCTCAGGGTGCCTGTCCTTGCAGCCCACGGGGGGATCCCACAATACACAGGGGGTATTGCAGCACAGACAGTATTTTACAGAGATGGAAACCGTCCGTGTCCCCTGGAGCGGCAGGTACACCTGAGGAGGTGAGCCAAACCCCTCCATCTGCTCCCCAGATTCCTGGACCATAAGCCAGGAGCTCTGACCATACGGTGGTGGCTGCCCCATTGCATCTCCTCTGCTCAGCTCTGTTCCCACCTGCCCACAGGGTTTTTTTGCTCTAATGACCAAGGGCTAATTTTCTTCTCCTTTCCTCTTTTTCTCTTTTAAAGGTGAACCCCACACCGCAGGGTACGCGAGCGCTGCTGAAGATGATGTACTGCCCGTACTGCCGAGGTCTGGTATCGGTGAAGCCCTGTTACAACTATTGCTTTAATGTCATGAGAGGCTGCTTGGCCAACCAGGGGGACTTGGATGCCGAGTGGAATATCTTTATGGGTAAGGCAATATGGGTTAAAACTGCATATGCTGATATTGTGTCCCCCTCCTGAAGGGCTTTTGTGAGTGGCTGTGCTGAGCGGTAGCAAGTTTTTTGGGTGTCTGTGATGGGTATCTTTGTTTACAGCACATCTTTTGCAGTTTACGTTAATTTCTAAATAAATTAGACTTTTGTTGTGCCAGTGACCTTTGTTGTAGCAAGCTTTAGGAGGATGGAGCTGCCATGTGCTTGTAGGCTTGGAGAGTTTCTTCTTGCTGGGGCAAGCATGTGTGCAAACTGTTTTTTCCATACTACTTCTTATACATTATTGTCACCATATAGCGGTCCTTTCTGAAGCTAGTTTTCTTGTTCAGCAGTCTGAGAGTCTCTGTGCCAGCCACGGTGAGCTTTGGGAAAATCTGTAGCCCTGTATTTTACATTAAAAAAATGGAATGGGACATGTCTAAATCTGTTTTTAAACAGCTCATTTGGCACTTGGCCACCATCCTTTTGAAATGTCAATAGGCCTTATGTGACATGGTGCGAGTGCTTTTGCCATTCCCTTTCTCCTGTTTATTTCTCTTCCATGCTTATACAGGGTATATTCGATAAAGTTAGACTCAAATGTTAAATTCTACTTTGGGTCAAGGCTCAGCAGAATTGATGATGCATCACGTTTGGGGGCACAGGCAATAGATAATGTTAAATGTTTTCATTTGTGCTCCTTTTCCAGGAGGCTTGATTTATCTGTGAATGAGCATCCTTTGGGAGCTGTTGCTTCACTCCAGTTAATGTGTGATGAAGTGCACATGTAAAGTATCTGCCACTACTGACAAGGCTGCAGTACTCTTCCCATCCCACTCATGGCAAAAAAAAGACTGTGAGAAAGAAAAGATTTCCCTTTCATTAAACTCTGAGATGAAAAAAGGGAAATTGCTGATAATTGGTATTTCAGGCTAGATTTAAATCTTAGAGCTTGTTTTCCAGTGTTTTGTGTGCTGGTTTTTCACTTCGCTGCCCGTGCCAACTGGATGTGTGCAGCGTATTATTTTCAGAAGGCTTTTTTGCCTGGATATTCCATATAGGGAGTTAAACGTGACACTAAATTGGGTTTCCAAGTCATTCTCTGGGAGGCTGACACCCCCCCATTCCTCCCAGCTGTCCTTCTCATGAGAATATTAAGTATTTCAGCTACAATTGTTGCTGAAATAGCTCAAAGCCAGGAGACTTGCAAACATCTAGTCCAAGTAGAAAAGAGGAATCCCATGAAAGGGAAGGGCATAATGCCAGAAAACAGACAAAAGCACAAGCAGCTAATTGCTGTAGGTGGTATGCAGCTAAAAACGAACCTCGGGGGAAGCCAGCAAGCCCTGTCACAGGAGACTGATCAGGGACTGCATACGATAATAAAGATTATTAAACAAGACTAAATAAATAAATGCTATTCCAGGTTGGAAGCAAAGCTTTCTTCTTGCAGTGCTTCCTCCCCAGGGGGCTTCTTGCCCACTCATTACTTAAGTACGGTATTAAGCTTCGTTACATTTATTGGCAGTATTTCCTTGGTTCTTGCACTCTGGGTTGATTCTTCTAGTGGAGTACGGATACTGAAGACTTAAGCTGTGCTTTCTTTAGACAGTTTAATAACTGAACAGGTGCTGGTTATGTTTCAGATTTTGGTTTCTATCTCAATTTGCCACTTGAGGCAAACGAAATTAAATAGATCTGGTGTTTGGGGCAGGCCAGATGTCACAAATATCCTCTGTGTGTGTGTTTAAAGTTTAAATTAATAAATAAAAGTCGAAGCCCCCAAAATCCCACCCAAACCCATCCCACAACAGAAATAAAAAAGCCCACCTGCATGAACAGGGGTTTTTTGCATCTTTTTTTGCATTTTTTTGCAACTATTTTGCATCATAGGTTTAAGTACTATTATGATTTATTACGTGCCAAAACCAGATTTTGAACCTAGCAAAATAAAGATATTTAAATGGGAGAACATGCAACAAATGCTACAAGTATGTATGCATTTGGGTGCACGTGCATATAAAATATGCATGTGCATGCTTTAGTGGGTCTATATGTAAGTCATTTATGTAAAGCTTTTCCAAACTGGGATGTAAAGTTTGTAGGTTTTTTGAGACAAGAAGTCTTTATACTTCCTTATTTCTGCAAAGTACCATTTAAAGTTGTGGCGTATGCAATAATGACCAAATTGTACTCTTTTCTCCCATTTAACTATCTTTAAAGTATTTCGCCCTCTATTCCTGACACAATTGTACACCAATTAGACAGGGGTATACTTTGTTTCAAACAAGCTATTGGGGGGCTTGGAGCTTTCCTGAATGAACAGTGTTAATCTCCAGTGCCTTTTCATTATTTTTTTTTTTTTCCACAAAGGTTTACTCTGCTCAAAGATGTTGAATTCAGGCTCCATATACATATCTGGAGTACTACTTTGTGTGCAAAGAATTTTTTTCCCCTTTAAAAAAAAAAAAAAAGATTGTTGTTAATGAATGGTCAAGGTCTTCCCCCTCCTTCCCTCCCCTTTTAAATCAGATCTTGGGGTTAAGACTGAGAACTGCCTTTTGTTCTTCAAGTCAGACAGTGAGGCTGAAGATGTGGGTTTCTGATTATTGGTGGCACAATGCAAAAGAATTGCTTTCCTTCATGAGAGTGAGGTGCTTTGTCGCCAAGGATTGTCTCAATGCCAGTAGCAAGGACAAATGTATGCAGGAGGAAAAGGGTCTTTAAGGGATGGCGCTATATGGTGTGGGTTGGGCCCCCCCTTCCAAATCTACTTCTATCTCCCCATCACAGGGAGGAGAGACAGTCTTTGTCATGCTGTGTGTTTGTAATAAATAGCCAGGGTACATTTTTCACTCTGCCAGACTTTTTTTTTTTTGGTGAAGCAGATCTGAGCCAGCTCTCCGTGGCTTATAAATATCAATTATTTTGCACCACAGCTAGGTGATATTTATAATCAACTCCCCTCTCCCAGTAATGGAAATCTTTGTGGAAGACGAGTTGCACCAAAGCCTCATTTCTGGTGTTGGTGCAGCGTGCCTCCCCTCTCGCCGTGCTGGCGTTGTCCTGAACCCCAGACAGCCCTGTGGATGTCAGATGTGGCTGCCAGAGGCAATCGCTGCTCGCCACCACTGCTGGTGGGGACACCAGCCAGCTCCTGGTGGGAGGTAAAAGTTTGCAGGATGCCCCCAAAATCAAAACTGCGGAAGAGATAGAGCCCCCCACCACCCTTTCTCCCCGCCACTCCCTTTTTAATGAAAGTTTATTTCATTTAGTGCTCCTTGCAAGTATCAATCCCAGCTCCTGAAGAGCTCCAGTTGAATATATTCTCCAAGGGCAATTATTATTTTCCTTATCTGTTCTCGCCAGCTTTGGCAGCTCTGCTGGAGGCCGAATGCATTTTCTCTATCGGCAGTCAAAGCCGAGGCTGCATTCCTGGGCTGTGATACATGTAACGCCATGGCACCCCTGCTAACAAAGGGCCCAATTCGCTCTACATTCCCATGGTCTTGTGGATGGCCTGCCCGGCTCAAAGTTTACAAAGACGCCAAACAGCCAGAAGAATTGGGGTTTATGTTTCCTTTCAGTCTTTCACAAACACTTTATTGATCTGCGGCCTTTCCTGGCCACTCAGAGAATTAAGTAGTTACAAAATGGAATGATTTTTCTTTTTTTTTTTTTTTTTTAAAGAAAAGTTCTATGAATTTTGTGTGTTTCATTATGTCTATTCATAATATTTTTATTTGAAATGAGCAGCTTCCTGCAAACTGTGCCGGGATGTTCTTTATGCGCGTGAAAAACCCCAAAAGCTTTGACAATGATGAACACATTTAAGTTGTGCTCCACTTGTTTACAAAAGTCTCCATTTGGTAGCACATCAAAAGCATTTTTCTCCCCTCTGGCACAATGGTATATTCATGCTAGCAGTCATTACTCAGAGATTTGAAGCATCACTTTATTGGAGCCCACCACAATACAGTCTAAGACTCTTTGTTTCATTTGTTATTACCTTCGTTTTTTCTTTTTTTTTCTTTTTTTTCTTTTTTTTTTTTTTTTAATGCATTTACTTCAGACCTGTTTGTAGTCCCTGACTGGCTAAATTCTAGCCATGTCCTGCAGCAGCTCTGTCTCACTGATGCTGGTGTGTGCCTGCGGGGCAAGGGGCTTTTCTGGGTGCTCCAGCTCCTCCCTAAACACCAGCACCTTGGCAGAGCTGTATGAGTCCGGGCTGTTCGACCCCTAACTAATACCTAGCAAATCTTTGGACTATTGAGTTACCTTTAAAAAGTGGATTAACAGGCTAGGAAGATGTCTGCAATTCATGGGGGGGGGACTTAGGGGTGGGTGAGGGATTATTGATTGTTATCATCATCACTGTTATTAAATACACAAACAGCTTAATTGTATATTTATCATCAGTTTGTGGCTTTTTAGTGTAGTTCAACATGACTTGGGCACTAAGGCAGAGCCGTTACTAAGTTGTTCAGCATGTGGAATATCTTTATAGGGCTTTAACAGGTAGACAGAGCCCACAGAAGTTTTCCGTTTGTTGGAAGTACCTTTTGCGCTTAGGAGGAGGATGAATGTAACGAGAAACACTTTTCAAGAGAAATTAAAAGCATGACTGTGAAACGCCCGTTTCTCCTTAATGGAGGGGAACAGGCGTATCCCTGGGAGCAGGGAGGAGCTCCTTGGGAGAGGGTTTCCTCAGAGCCGGAGGGGCTGTCATGCCCTGGCCTCCCACGTGTCACGCAGGCTAGGAAAAACTGAAGAATTAAATGTAACTGGCAAATTATGAGTTTGTGGTAGAGCATCCCAAAGTGATGTAAGGAGAGGAGACCAACAGGGGACTCCAGGGTTGAGGGACTGCAGTGAAAACAAATGTTAAATAAAGGTTGCGATGGGTGAGAAGAGATGAGTGCTCAGCACAAGGCATGTACCTGGAGGCACCTTCTAGGGGAGAACCAGAGAGAGGGCTGAAACACAGTGCAGGGGTGGCCTTAATACCAGTAATGATTTCCCAGAGGAAGCAGTGGATGTTCAGTAGCTGCTTTGTTTAATGATGTATTTGATGAGTACGTGCGTGTCGGCACAGAAGGAGTGACCCAGTGTTGACTGAGGGATTTTTCCATCTCCGCTTGCATAGTGACGTGCCAAATGTATTGTTAGTGCCCAGCATTTACCCTGGTCTCATGCAATCTCCCTCATGCAGATTGTCCATGCAGTGGCCGAAGGTGTAATCCCTTGGCTTCCCCAGGCACGGCAAAGCCTCTAGCTTTCCGTAAGGGAGAGATGGTGGCGATGGTCATTTTGGGCCCCTTCGCGTTGATGTCTTGTGTTCAGGACCAGCATGAAGAAGCCGGTGGCTTTCTCTCTCTCAGCTTTGAAAGCAGTCTTGAAAAACAAATGACATAAGGAAACATTTAATAAATGAGCATGGAGAAGAGGGTGTTAGTAATGCTTGTCCTAATGGGAGGAGCTGATTACAGGCTGCCTTTTGGCTGGCTGTGATGGCTCTCCCTCATTTAACGCGGCTTTTGATGTGTATGAGCCCGTGGCTTGGTGCTGGCAGCCCATAAGTGCCTGGTGAAGCTGTAGGCTCTGGGAACAGAGCAAAATGTTTCCTGGATAAATGTGCTGGTGAGAAGCAAAGTTGCAGTGGTTAATTTCTGTGCACTCAGTCTGTTATCCTTGCTCTCTGTTATCCTTGAAGGTCCTACATTAAAAGCTTTTATTTCTCTCTTTGTGTTAGATTCGATGCTGCTGGTAGCAGAAAGGCTGGAGGGTCCCTTCAACATCGAGTCAGTCATGGACCCCATTGATGTGAAAATTTCAGATGCGATCATGAACATGCAGGAGAACAGCATGCAGGTGTCTCAGAAGGTAAATGGGCCAAGAGGACACTTGGGCATTATTTATCCAACGTGTTTTATTTCCTTGTTCTCATTGTTATATTTTTTCTTTAATGTCCTTTCAAGTATCTGTAAAGCTGATGTATTATTTTGGGCAGGAGCTGAGTTGGAGCCTGGAGGAGGGAGGCTCTTGTGATCTCCTATTTCATGAAACACTTTCCTTCTCTCATGTAGGTTTTCCAGGGATGTGGCCAGCCAAAAACTCTTGCCCAGGGCCGGACTGCTCGCTCTGTCTCTGAAAGTGGTTTCAGCGCTCGTTTCAGACCCTACAACCCGGAGGAGCGGCCGACCACAGCCGCCGGCACGAGCTTGGACCGACTGGTGAGTGCCTGGTCCTGCTGGTGCTGCGCAGGCGCTTCACACCCGTGTACTGCAGTCTGTAATTTTTCATTTGTAATTTATAGGGTTTCTTAATATTCCTTGGCTCTCTTAAACTCTCTGAGGGGTGTAATCTGCCCATGGCTCTAGACGTGAATTACCTCAGTGCTTGTATGTCAGAAAAGTGCCTGTTTTAAAGCTTTGCTTATGAGTAATATGTGTTTGAGGAGGGGTGTTTGATTTTGTATTAAAAAAGTAAATCAACCATCAAAACAGGCAGCCTGAAGATCTGGCCTATACACGTCTGTTGTGATAAAAAATACCTTTCCAGCTTCACTTTTAATGAGCGTTTGGTATTCTGGATTATGTCCTGTGTTTCATTTTTTTCTTTTATTTAATAGGTTACTGATGTGAAAGAGAAGCTGAAGCAAGCCAAAAAATTTTGGTCATCTCTCCCTGGCAACATTTGCAACGATGAAAAGATGTCTGTAGGCACTGTCAATGAGAATGAGTGCTGGAACGGGAGCGCCAAGAGCAGGTTTGGTGATACTGCCGCCCTCTGTTGACTCTCTCCCTCTGACCCCAGCCTTTCCCAGTGTGCTGGCCCCTCTCTCCTTGAGCCCTCTCCTACAGGAGTGACCCTAGCTCCCACAAGACAGGCTGCTGCCCTTACTTTTTTTTTTTTTTTTTTTTTGGGTGGATGGGAGAGCTTGAACACAAAGCTAAAGGGTTGTCCAAGCTCTACGTGGTGGTTTGTTTTAAAGGAGACAATTGAGTCTAGATACCCAGATACAGCATCTCTCCTTGGACTTAAACCTCTTACTGGTTGCTCGTGGGTTTGGGGAGGTGATTTGTACAAAATCTTGTATCACAGCCACAGAGTGGGGATGCTTGTGTTGTCTGCTAGGCCTGTTGCCCCAGTGCCCCTAGCTGGTGTTTCTACCAGGGGCTATTGCTGGGTTCCTTGTTGAGCAAGGGCAGGGGAGGTGGAGGTTGGTGAAAGGTCTTCTCTGCTGCTGAGGTCAGTGGCATGACTGGGACAATGGTTCTCGTGCACGCTTTTTGTGGAAAAAATAGTTACAAAACTTCTTTTTTTCTTTTTCCTTTTTTTCTTTTTTTTTCTTGTAAGGAAGAAATTACCAACACATGAATAAGCCAAAAGTTTTCTGTCATATGGTTTATGTAACTGTTTAACTTTTATTTTGGAAATAGATGGTTCTTTTTTTCTGTTTGCTTACTGAGGAAATAAGCAAAATCCAAGACGTTCTATTAAAAAAAAATAGTCATCCAGGGTTTTGCAGCAGTGTTTCTAAGTAATAGCAGTTTTTGCCCTTGTCATTTTTGGGGCACAGGACTGAGCCATACCACATGAATTTTGTGTTGTTTTGCGTGTGCCTGAAATTCTGCCTTGCTTGGCGAGGGCGATGGTTTGTGTCTTTGCAACGAGAAGTGGCTCTGCCCTCCTGAAGTCTTGTTTATCAGCAGATTGTATGGGGTTTTCACAGCAGATTTCCCCAGTACACGTGAGGGCCGGCACCAGTAAGGAAGGGGAGATGAAGACTGGGCAGCACTGGGCAAGGACACAGAGGGGAGGCTGGACATCCCTGTGTGGGTTGTGCGAGATATTTTGCTTTGCTGTTACTATTTTCTCTGTGGCTCAAATAAGCCAAAAGTTCAGTACTATTCCACACTTTGGTCTTTCTCTGACTTTTTGAAACATAAAACATTGATCACAAATAATAACAAAACCACCACCAATAATAATAATGATAAACCCTCTCATATACAGGACAGGGTTTGAGCATGCCCGTCAGATGTATCCTTATATCTTGCTGCCTGGTCTCCAGGATCAGTAGGTAGTGCTAAAGGCTTTTCTCTCTCTCATGATGCTGATGTTGGCAAGTAATGTTTTCTGCTGTTTAAACGGTGACTTTTATTGCAAGTCCGATAATTGGAGGAGGGAGAAACATGTCTTATCCCTGCTCTGTAAGATGATATTCCATATACCTGTTTCAGGAGACGTATTCTGTTGGGTTTGGTTGCTCAGCCTCTCTTTTAAACCAAGAGGCCGTATGTGTGTTCAGACCTGAGCATGCACACCTCCTCAGGCTGAGCAGCTCGGCTCCTCTCTGCTTCGGTGCATGGGGTTACGTTAACTCATCTTCAACATCAGAGATGTTTCTCCTGCTGCCTTATTAGGGAAATTGCATCTCATGACTGCATAGTGAGAAGTGCACATTTAATATCTCAGGCTGATGGTTAAGGTGTATTATGCAAAGCCAGAATGACACTCTTGCTTCCAACAGTTAGTATAGGTTTCTCTGGGATAAGAATGGCCTCACAGGTTGTTTTCCTGGAAGTGTCATTTAACTGGGCATCGAGGCATCTCAGTAGCTTGTTTTGCTCTGTTGCCTGCAGCGAGCTAATTTATGCTGTTGTAAGCCGTTATTATAAACCCCAGATCTCCCTTCTCTTTTCAAGTTGGGTAGAAAATTGTCTTTCCCCTGCCTTTGTGGCACAGGCTATATGAAAACAGTGTTTAATTCCACGTGCTGCTTGGGTTGTATGGAGGGGAGATGGGGTAAGAAGCTGCAGAAGGGCTCCGTGAGGGTTAGCACGTGGGAAGATCACCTTGGGCTCAGAATGTCACCCAGGCTGGAAATGGGGGTGGCATCACCAAGTTCCCATGCCATTGACCTTCAGCACAGGACCCTTGCCGAACTGCAGCTCCGGTACCAGTGGGAACCGTTTCTTTTCAGGTACGACTTTGCAGTGACTGGAAACGGCTTAGCAAGTCAAGTGAATAACCCGGAGGTAGAAGTTGATATTACTAAGCCAGATATGGTGATTCGCCGGCAAATCATGGCTCTGCGGGTGATGACCAACAAGCTGAAGAATGCATACAGTGGAAATGATGTCGACTTCATTGACATAAGTATGTTTGCTGTTGTTTGCCTTTTGCTTTTTCTTTTTCCCTTTTTAATTGGATTTCATGCTAACACGAGGTAGCTGGTTAAGCTTCAGCTGTGGGTAAGCGTGTTACTAAAGAGGGTGGGAACCGGCATCTCTGACAGGCTGTGCGAGGAGGGTTGTTCCATAGAATCATAGAACAGTTTGGGTTGGAAGGGACCTTTAAAGGTCATCTAGTCCAAACCCCTGCAATGAGAAGGGACGCCTTCTGCTAAACCAGGTTACGCAGAGCCCCACCCAACCTGGCCTTGAATGTTTCAAGGGATGGGACATCTACCATCTCTCTGGGCAACCTGTTCCAGTGTTCCACCACCCTCACTGTAAAAAATTTCTTCTTTATATATAGTCTGAATCTACCCTTTTTTAGTTTAAAACCATTATCACTACAAGCCCTACTGAAGTTTGTCCCCATCTTTCTTATAAAACCCCTTTAAGTACTGGAAGGTCTCTCTGGAGCCTTCTCTTCTCCAGGCTGAACAACCCCAACTCTCTCAGCCTGTCCTCCTAGGAGAGGTGTTCCATCCCTCTGATCATTTTTGTGGCCCTCCTCTGGACCTGCTCTAACAGGTCCATGTCCTTCCTATGCTGAGGACCCCAGAGCTGAATGCAGTACTCCAAGTGGGGTCTCATGAGAGCAGCATAGAGGGGGAGAATCACCTCCCTCAGCCTGCTGGTCACGCTTCTTGTGATGCAGCCCAGGACAGGGTTGGCTTTCTGGGCTGTGAGCGTACATTGCTGGGTCACGTCCAGCGTTTCATCCGCCAGCACGGGTGGGTGTGACGAACGGCACATAGAAGTCGCATTACCTGAGGACCCATGCTTGCATCTCATGAATGTCAAAGCATCCACATGCTTGCTTTTTCTCCCCTGATGCTTTCTGTAAGCAAAGCCTCATGCTGCAGATGTCAAAGGAGGACACCACATGTGTTTGTCTCCCACAGGTGAGGAGAGCAGCGGGGAGGAGAGCGGCAGCGGCTGTGAGCTCCAGCAGTGCTCCCCGGAGTTCGAGTTCAATGCCACCGAAGTCACTGGGAACTCCAATAAGAGCGATAAGAACATGAACACTTCTGCCGCTACCAGGAGCAGTTTATCACAAGCAGCCTTGCTCCTTAGCATTTTGTTCTTGGCCATGCAAAGACAATGGAGATAATTGTGCAGCGTAGGGAAAAAAAAAAAGACTTTTATTATCAAAGTTAGAAGGCACCTGCTTTCACTTTTATACCATCTAGGGACTTTGCTTTTTAAGTTAATGGACAACAGTGTACAGTTTTTACTATGTTGCCACTGGTTTTAAGATACTATTTTTTTTTCCCTTGCTATTCTGGGAATAACAAGAACAGGGACTACCAGTCTGTCCCGTTCACCAAGAGTCCATGTTAGAGGTGGATAACAAAAATGTATATACAAGCCTGTAGTTAGCTCTGCATTTGTGTCTTTATCACTTTTCTTTCCTTTTTTTTTTTTAATGTTATTTTACCATATTTCTTACGAAAACAAAAAAACCCCAGGGTCTTCTCTTGGCCTGTAACAAGTGTGTGTTTCTGAAATGAGAAATATCTGTACAGAAGCAGGTTTTATTTATCATGTTATCTTACGGGGGGAAAAAATAATTGCCCAACAAGCAGAAAAAATGTTTCGTGTAGTTAACTTCCCATTTATCCACATTATGTTAGTTGCCTTATCTGGAAAGAAGTGGAAGTAATTTGTCTTTATTATGCGGTAAAACAGAAGGTGAAGGCAGAGCTGGTCAGTGTGCCAAGTGCCCCATTTGCGTAGGGCGTTAATGCCAGGAGCAGGTTGTACTTTCTTTTACAGGAGGTTAAATTGGAAGAGACTACAGAGGATTCCAGTTCTGCAGACGCGAAGAAGAGTTGTTGTTTGTTCCCCGGGATCCTTGCAATTAGCTGTAACTCCTGTAGGTCAGTTCTCGACATGACATCCCCCACGGGAATAAGGCATTAAACTTGTTCAGTTGGAAGCAACTTGTTGTCTTGCAGATCCAAATGCCAACATGTGTCTTGTCTGCAAATTTGTTAGATGAATGCTGGATTACTTTTTATATTTTTCTTTTGTTTTTAAGGAATTTGTGGTAGGGGAGGTGAGGGAGGTGTTGGGTTTGTTTGTGCAAGAGTTTTTTTTCCTCTCAGATGGGGGGTGAAAGGGAAGGAGCAGGCGGGCAGCGCCCCGTGGCACTGTTGCAGGAAGATCAGAGTAGGAGCAGGCAGGAGCGGGCAGGGCTGAAGATGCCTCCTTGGTGGTGTATTTGGTCTCCTGGGACCCTGTGCCCAGCGGCTGTAGCTATTCAGCCCTACCCGAGGCACCCTTCTCTCTATCTTGTGCTTTCGCAGTTGAAACAGTGTTGTGGTGAACGGCAACTCATTAATAAAAGAAATGTATATTTTTAAGAAAAGAGATGAAATAATTTTAAAAAGAGAAAACAAAGTCTTTACAAAGACTCAAAATTATTCTGCATGTCTCCTCCTGCTTTAGGTAGCCTTTAGGTCTGGCTGGACGCTGGAATCTGTCCAGGAGAGCAATCCAGAGAGAGAGGGTTTGCTCTGTTCCACCCTTGTGTTGTAAGGATAATTTTCTATTTTTATATTGAAGCATTAATTACTTGTTAGCTCAGGGTCAGCATTATATTCAACTTTATTTTCACACCAAATTTCTGTGATGCTATAAAGACAGAGTATTCTTGGCTCGTATAAACAATCCTGGAGGCTTAATTTTACTAGAAGTAGCCAGTTATTTATTAAAACATGATGTTAGTAGAGTAGGGATATTCTGGCTAGATTATTTTTCTTTAGAAAATAAATCATGGAAGCATAAAATTGAAAAAGTTATAAATTTATGTGTGGGAAAAAATGGATTGTAAATAGCTAAGTTGCCTTGCAAGGAATTGGAAAATGTGCTGATACTTAGAAACTACCTCAGTTCTGAGGAATTTCCTTTCTAGCTTTGAGTGCTATTACATTTACTTGGTAGAAGTGAATCTGGTCTCCAATATGTAGCTGAAAGAGTTATCCCTATAGACCTCGTTAGATTGTTTTTAATTTAGAGGGTTGAACTACATCCAGCTGTTTTCTTTCAGCTAAGTTCCCTAACAAAGAGAATTTCTGAATTAAATATTGCTGATGGTTTCCATGACTTTTCCTGATTTGTTTTGTTTCATGGCATTTTCTGATTGCCCTTTAATTATTTAAATGATTCTAGCCATTTGAATTTTAATCCTGAAATAAACAAACCTTAGATGCACTACCATTGTAAATATATCGGAGTAAGGTCTGACTGGATAACCTTTCTGGCTTATACCCAGCTGGCAGGCCGGCAAAGTTAAATGAAGAAAAAAAAAATTAAACTTCTTCAGAGCTCAGAGAATGGTGAAACAAAAGCCCTTGTGTTTGGAGGGGCTCACTTCTCCAACATCTCCCTTCTTGGCGTAAGTGTTCATATGTAAGAAAGTTGCTTGTAAATTCTCCTGCTTTTGAGCGTTTCTGCTCGGAAAAAAAAAAAACGTTTCTGAATTTATATTTATCAGTTTACAGCTAATTGCTTCCGAATTATTATTCTTTAGTTTGGTACAAGCCACCAGTGCAAAGACCTGCCGTGAGCTTTAAGTGTGTCCAGTTGACTTTGTTAATAGCACAACGATCCTCTGCTATATAAAGGACAGATTTGTCACCTGGGGCTACAGGAAACACGAGTAAACATCAATGTAGGATGATCAAAAGTTGTGTTCCTGCTTTTCTTTTGTGTTTGTGTGTGAAATCTGCTCTCTGACATGAGCTTGTAAACTAAACCATACGAGCTGGGACAAGGCATGCTGCTGGCTTTCAGGAAGACATGTGCTCCCTTCCTTCAAGTGTTTCTTTTTTTTTTTTCTCACATAACCGTTGCCTTTATGACTGTGTTTTAAAGGAAAATTCCCGTATATGGAGTTGATAATTAAAACTAATGGAAATGGTAATGAGCTTCAAATGCAAAAAGAAACAGAAAGGTGGTGTTCTTGGCAACATGTGAGGTGCTGTCTCCCAAAGAGTTGGAATAAAAAAAATACAGCCCTTGAAAGGACCTGATTTCCCGGCTCTGTGCCTCTCCCGGAACATGCACGGCTCCACGCTGTGGCAGCCTCGCAGGACACGCGTGCGTCCAGGCTGGAAATGGTAATGAGCTTCAAATGCAAAAAGAAACAGAAAGGTGGTGTTCTTGGCAACATGTGAGGTGCTGTCTCCCAAAGAGTTGGAATAAAAAAAATACAGCCCTTGAAAGGACCTGATTTCCCGGCTCTGTGCCTCTCCCGGAACATGCACGGCTCCACGCTGTGGCAGCCTCGCAGGACACGCGTGCGTCCAGGCTGCGGGGGGTTCCTCCGGCGGACCAGCGTCTGTGTTTCACTGCTGGTGGCAACGAAGTGGGAAAGGGGGAGCAGACAGTGGGACTCTTGTGGTCAGAGTCTGTGGCTGTGTGCTGTGGTGGGTGGTGTGGCCCGAAGTCGGGACAAATGACCAGGGAGCCAGAGGAGTCCTCACACACCCCGGGGCAGGGTCCTGCTGCTGCCCTGGCTGAGCCGACCTGGCTTTGTCCTCACCGGCAAGCTGGTGTGCTCTTCTGGAAGGTGCAGCCTCTCAGGACATTGGTCATTTCTTTAACCTGCTGGTGCTGAAGTTTCCGTCACCATCTGGCTTTAGCTGGGTGTAAGCCTTGCCAGACCAGGCGAGGCCTCTGGTGTGGCCCTGGCTCCTTTCTCGTGCTGGCCTCTGGTGTTGGACACTTCAGAGCAAGGCGCATGAAAATACCTTCTGTCTGTTTGGATGCTCTTAATTATCGTGTGTCCCCCAGTAACTGCTGGCCCTGTTTGTCATCCTCTTCCCCCCCTGCCTCTGTGCAGCCCCTGCTGTGACGGTGCCACTGTTCCCCGTGGGACAAACTGATCTGTGACAGCTGGCGCCAGGGGCTGCTGCCCTGCTTGTGCCCTTTGTATGCCAGCACAAAATGACAGCATTTCTTCTCATCCCCGAGAAGACCTGTGCCACCGGCACAGCTCCACAGCCAGGAGCAGCAGGCACCCTGGTCCTGTGGCGCAGGCAGGCCTGGAGCACCCTGGGGACCCTGAGAACCATGGGTTGTGTGTGGAAGCTGGTGGGCATGGCTGCGGCAGGAAACCTGAATCTGGGTAAATCCATCTCTGACGGTTGGAAGAAATTAAATTGCAGCTTTTTTTTTTTTTTAAATGCTGATGGATTTGTTTTTCCATGTCAGGCAGGCTGGGTGTTGAGGATAACTGCTGAGTGTCCCTGCCTCAAGCCTCTGCCTGATGTGATGGCCAGGAGCCACCTGCCTGCAGTGGTCCATAGAACCATAGAATGGTTTGGGTTGGAACGGACCTTCAAGATCATCTAGTTCCAACCCCCTGCCATGGGCAGGGACACCTCCCACTAGCCCAGGTTGCTCAAAGCCTCATCCAGCCTGGCCTTGAACCCCTCCAGGGATGGGGCATCCACAGCTTCTCTGGGCAACCTGGGCCACTTCCTCACCACCTGCACAGGAAAAAATTCTTCCTCATATCTGATCTAAATCTACCCTCTTACATTGTAAAACTGTTTGTTACTCCTCCTCCTATCTATGCTCCCTGACAAAGAGTGCTTCCTCATCTCTCCTGTAGCCCCCTTTAAGTACTGGAAGGCTGCTATTAGGTCTCAATCCTGTGATACCTGCAGGGCTGGTGGGAGGGTGGCCTGTCCTCTGCTGCTTCTCTTCCTTGGAATGCAATCTATGGCTAGTAGTAATTTAAAAATAAATACATAAATGCATAGGAGGAGGTGAAAATTGATGCAGGAACATTGCAATGCCCCTCTTGTCCAGTGAGATCTGTGTTGACCTGAGCTGCTACAGGGGGGACTTGCAGCTGGGAGCCACCCTGGGAGGGCAAGCAGCCACCAAGTCAGCACTGTCCCTCCTGCCTGCATCCCCTGGGCTCCAGGTTGCAGTCCCCATTCTAAACAGTTACATAGTCCTGTGCTTCATGGCATCTTCTTCTAGCTAGCCTTAAGCTGGCTGCAAGACACGCATTGCTTAGAGATTGTGCAAGATTGTTGCTTCTAGGACCGCCTGAATATGAACCAACTCAGTAATGGTTTTCATTTCTTGATGATTCTGTTTCAAGCATCGTGTTTTCTGGGTTTGGTTTGCTTTTTGTTGGCTTTTTGTTGTTGTTTTTTAATCCTCTGCTGTGGTTTGTTTGAGGGCTTGTAACAGTGTAAATTGCAGGGGAAGAGGCAGCTCTTTATGGGCTTGCTGTAATTATGGGTCAAGTGTGCTGAAATTGCTGTAATTTGTATCTAATGCATTGGATGGATCAAGAGCCCTTTTATAGCTACTGGAGCAAGGAGGGGCTGCGCCCCCCCCCAGGAGAGAGGGAAGACATCCTGGGCATGGCCTTGGTCCCTTTTGTCCTTCTCCTCTGAAAGCAGGACCATCCTTTTCGGTCCTTCAGGCTAGGCAGCCTGGTGAGAGTGGGGGAACCCTGCCAGGGCTCGAAGGGTCAGGCAGTCATGGGGGAGAGGCTTTTGCTGAACCTGGCAGGTTTTGGAGGATGCTGACAGCACATCCTGATGTCGTGTTGCCTTTCTCTGTTTACTATCCATGGGCCGTAGGCTGGGTGCTGGTGGGGAGCTAGTGGAGCTGCTTTTCAACCCTGAACCTGCCCTGCCTTGTTGGCCTCTGCCCTTTTGGGCTCCTTCCAGCCCTCTTCCAATGGCTTTGCCCTATGTTTCCTTGCTGCCCTGGCTGCTTTTTTCCCAAATTTTTGTTCTTTGTGGTGGTTCCCCTTGTGTGTGTCCCATGTCCCTGCAGAGCAGGTTTTATGTGACTCACCTGTGGACTGTGGTGGTTTTCCTGGGAGGCCATCTCCACTTAACTCCCAATCGGACCTTGCTGCAGTCGTTAAAGGAGGAATTTTTATTTAAAAAGCAACTCTTAAAATTTACATTGGCAAACCTGCCTCAGGTTATTAGCGATTTCAACAGCCAGGTAATGTCTCTGTCGCGCCCCACCCCGGCTGTGTAGGAGGTGAGCAGGAGCAGCTTCATCCCCATCATGAAATATGTGTTGCTTCTGCTCCTCTTTCATGTACCGTGGCAATACAATCCCCTCATGTAGCTGTTCGTCTTCCCAGCGTGTCCTGCCATGTTGTCTCCCGCTTACATGTGTCATTAATTTGTGTAATCTGATGCAAATCAATATGCTAAACCCCTCATTAATTGGGTTATTGATTTATACTAATGAGACTTAAAATCTTGGAGAAGGTTGAGGGTATTTGTTTCTCCTCCGAAGGGCTGGATGAGCCATTGTCAGCCCCACAATGGCTGGCCCTTGGCTGGGCTGGTAATTGCCTTGTGACTGTTATTAGCATCGAAGTAGTGGTGAGGATGTTAGCAGGAGTTAAGACATCTCATCTTTTCATTTCTGAACAGGAAAATTCAGCATTAGGAAGATAGAATGCATTTGCCGACAGTTGCTGGCAGCCCCGTTGTGTAGGGTGGCTGCTCTTCACCTACAACTCAGCTCTGTTGGTGTTTCCATTATAAACCTGCTTTTCTTCAGAGCTTTATAAGCTCAACCATAAAAATCAGGCCCGCCTGAAAACCTGGCACGTTAGGAATTGGCTAGACTTTTATTTTTTCTGGTGGGAAGAACTGATGATTATTTTTAGAAGAAATTGTTTCGTCTGTGAAGTTTAATGGGTTGAAATGCTGTTTTGGCATTCACAAGCCTTCAACCCAGCTTTGTTGAAAAACCCCATTTAGCATCATCAATAATAGAGTAATGCTGAGGATCCCCAGGGACAGGCAACTGAAACAATAGCTGAAATCCTACATTTATGAAGCTAATTGTTGTACATGTTCAGCCATTTCCCCCATGCCAGTACCACACACACGCTTGCTGTCTTGTGCAAGAAGCAGATCTGAGGACAGTTAAGCCTGCAGGAGGCTTTTTGCTGACGTTAACAGAAGGTGCATCTGCATTTCCAGGGACTCATTTATGGAGGCAAGGTCACACACACATATCAACTGAGTTGTTGTACTAGAACAACTATTCTGATTTAACCAAGAGCCTTTTTTTTCTTTTTTTTTTTGCGGCTGCCTTTGTTTGTATCCTCATAAAGGAGTGTGTTTGTATCAGAGCTGGTATGTACAATCCTAAACAAATCTATGCCTGTATGGCAGTGCTCTGGAGGCAGCTTTCAGTGCATGTGTCTTCACACCTCAGATTTTTGAGTGAGTGGTCACCCTGCCCTATTTGTGGATGAGGAACTGGGCACCCTAATAAGTGCATGGGATGGTAGAGTAAGAGAAAAAGCGGCTCTCAACTTGAACAGTCCTAAATAACTTTGTTGTTTGCTCAGAATTTCTCCTGCACTAGTATAGGCCATGCTGCTTTCACGAGGATGCTTTGGGAAAAATGTCTCAGAATGAGACATTGTGTCGACTTCTGAGAGGCTCTAGTGCCTCTGTGTCTTTGGGTCAAATGGGAACTTTGGCTGGTGTGTCAGAGCTTTGCTACTTTTGTTTTTCCCATAGAAAAAAAAAATCCAGATTTGGAAATAAATTAAAATACATAATCACTGTTTATTCATTATTAAGTTCTTTGGTTGTTTGTACATTCAAAAACACTTCAGTAGTGAATAAGAATTTGTTGCTACAGAACAGTGTTGGGATTTTCAGGTTTGAGCAGGGGCAGTTGGGGATCAGTGTTTATGTGGGAGATGGAGGGCTCTGGGCTAGCCAGAGGCCAAGAGAGTCAGTATTACAAAGAAGCTGTTGTCTTTGATAGAGGTCTTCCGGAGCCTCATTGTCTGAAAATAATTAGCCAAATAGATTAGGTGCGTTCTATTCCCTGTGTGTTCCATGCTAAATAATTCTGGCATTTGGCTTCCTAGCGAAAGGGGTCGTGTATATACAGCAGAGAGCTCAGACGGGCTTTTGTCAGCTGCCCCCACGACACCCCACTCCTCACTGCTGCCTGCCTGCAGGGAGCACCCATGGAGGAGATGGGGAGGGCTGTGCTTTGCAGACAGTAATGGACAAAAAAAGCTGTCGGGGAGCCTCGTGTTGACCAGAGGGATGGGGATGGGGAGCCTGGGGAGCTCGTGTCTGGCAGCACGGTGACTGGGCAGAGCTGCCCTTCAGCTCACTGGTACAAGTGTGTCCTGCCACGGACGGCACCTTTAACTGCAAACTGGTGATTAGAAAAAGGGCACAAATTCCTTTCCTTGAGGGTGTGCTTCATCACGTTGGTGCTGGCATTACAGGGCATGAGTCAGAGGCTTGTCCGGGAGCTCCCAGTATTGTGGGGCTGACAGGAGATGGTCAGACAGGAGATGAGTGCCTTGGGCAACGCTTGAGCTGCATCTCTGCCACCCACTGGCTTCCTGTCCTTTCTTTCACTCTGTTGTTATGTAAAGTACATTAAATAGAGGTCAGCTCAGAATTGTGTTAGCAGTTTATTTACTGAGAAGGGCTGGTAGTAGTTCCTTTTGGTCTGTTGTCCCGTGGTAGTTTTCTCTGCAACACGACGCACACCATTGGGGCAGTGGGGTTGCAGCATTTCCTGGGTTCCCTCTCTTGTTGGCTGCCTTTGCAACAAACATTGCAGGGTCTCTTATTGAACACCCTCCCCACAAAGCAGTTGCTCACCATGTGATGTGGGCTTCTTACAGCAGCGTTTGAACCCTGCTGCAGGGTGAGAGTGTTTCATTTGCAGCTCGGATGCGAGGGAGATGCAGCTGACAGCAGGGCGCAGGAGCCAGGTTTGTCCACGGGTTTTGCACGGCACCTTCCAGGCAATCGCAGGAACCAGAAATGAATTTGAGGCTTCTGGAAGCGAAAATCTTCCCTTTTAGAATTTGTCCCTATTGCATTGCAAAGGATGCTTTGCTCCTTTCCTTGGTTTCGTGTCCTTGCTGCTCACACCTGGAGCATTAATGAAGCAGGAACCCTGGCTGGGAGGAACTGCTAAACCTACACAATTGTGAGGTGCATGGAAAACTTGACTAAAACCATGAGCAAACCTGTATTTTTGTCCTGTCTTGATGGATGGATGAAGCAGTGTATTCCATCCTTTGGTTTTCAAAAGCATTAAAGGGGGAAAAACCCCACCAACACCAAAAACCCCTCCAGCTCTACCGCCACGTACACCCAGGTTGGGTGAGGCAATGCCAGGGAGGCTTCCCAGAAATTTGCGGTGATGACAGTTGTACAAAGACTGCCCATCCCCCTGGCAGGCACAGAGCCGAGCACAGCAACAGTCCTGGCTGTAATGACCCCAAACTCCTTATATGAAACTAAGCAATGAAGTGATGCGTTCAATGTGTAGGTGAGGATCAGGGCTCTGTGCAAGGGGCTTTTCCTCACGGAAGACAGGGATTTTGGGGACCCATGTAAGCAGCCCCTGGGCTTAACCTCGGGCAAGCTGGAGTGTGGTGGTGCAGCCACCTCCAAGCACTGGCAGCAGCCACAGCTCAGCTAATCTGCGGGTGGTGGATTCATGGCTCTCCTCTTCTGAGCCCGGCACTGAGACAGCGGAGTGGTTTTAATGAGAGCACATAAGTTAAAATTGGTTTTCTCCTTTCAAAATTAGTGGCAGACTATGGCTGTTCAGGTTGCTATTTTAACTGCTCCAGATGTCAAGCACAGCTCAGCCGAGATCAATGCGTAATCCAAAGGAAATACTATTAATTTCAAAGGAATGTGGTCACTGTTTAAAGGTTTGGATCTTTTAAATATGTAGATGGTGGTAGTGGTCTAGCTGGGCTTATTAACTCTGCTTTTGGAGCAGTGATTCTATTAGCATGAATTAATGTCTATTAACATTATTGTTTTTCATTTATTTTAACATGTGAGCCTGTAATGATATTGGTTATTTTAGACATTTTCCGAGACTGTACCAAGTTGGGAGCAGTTGGTTTAAGGCCTGATCCCACAAGCGTTTATCCTTCCAGTTTCTACTTAAGCCCTGACTTAGCTCCAAGCCTGCAGAGCGGCTCCCGCTGACTCCAGCAGCAGTCAGATTGAACTTGCTCTAGGTCTGGCTTCATCCAGCCCCGACGGCTTCAGCTTCATCTGCAGAGCAGCTTTGCTGGTCCTTGCATGGCCAGGGTGAATTTAGCTTTTCAAGCACACCAGTAGCCACCGTGAAATATCCCTTCTGCTCCTCCTCCACATCATTCTGTAATTCGGTGTACAGTGGGGAGCCAGCCTGGCTCTTACACCGTAACCTTCAGCAGCAACTAGCAGGATGGATCTGGTCGATTTATTAAACTATTTCTAAACCAAGCTCAGGTAGACCGATTTTTCCCCCCCTCCTCTGACTTTTTGTGCCTCTTAAATGTATACAGCGCTTGTAAGGCAAAAAATTTGTAATGAGGAACAGAGTCTTCTTGAATGTTTTCTTAAAGGTATGTAAAAAAATTGAAAGCTTTAAAAAAAATTGTCTCCTATAAATTAGGTTAAAGAACAACTTAGAAAACAGTTGGATATAGAGCTACATCTTAAAGAGCTGGAAATGGACCCATTTTTCAACAAAACAAAAAGTTCATAACTTTTCATTTTCTTAATCTGTTTTCAATAGCTATTGAAACATTTTGCATGTAGAGGGCACACATTCTTAGCGAAAGACGTATCTTTTTTTTTTTGGTTAAAAATATTTTTTAAAGCCAAATGATTTCCATTTTTAAAAAAATGTTTTAAATCACTGGTGAAATTACAGACAAGTTGCACAAGAAGAAAATTACAATCAGCCTAGATATACTTTTGGAAAAAGTAGGCGCTCAGAAAAAGCAGCCCCATCCAAAACGCAAAACATTTCAGTCTGCGTCAGAGAACGCTCTCAATAAAAGGAAACCTTTGGTTCCTTTGTCTGAAGAAACCTCATCCTTTGTTCATGTCTAAGAAAAATGTTTCTTGTTACTGAGAGAGTGTTTGCCTTGCATGAAAAAAATGTTTCTGTGGGAGATGTTTTACATTCAAGTGACGCCAGAGAGCCAAAATGTTGAGCTATATTGGCCGTAAAGACCACAGGCTGATGAAGCTGGAACAATTCAGTTGAAACCCGTTGGGGAAAGGGGAGGATTTCCCCTCCCTCTCAAAGGCAAGTGAGGGTTTCTGGATCAGGCCAGGCTCTTTTTGGGTGGGAAAAATCCAGGACAGGTAATGTATCAGCCTGCATGAATGTGTGGCACGAGGCCTGAGAGCATGGCCGGCCAGGGGCACTGGTACCCAGAGCCTGAGCCATCGCCGTCTCCACTGCCCTGGCTGGGAGCACATCTGTACTGCACATCTGGTGCCGTGCACGCCTGCCCGCCTGCAGACACTGTGCTATTTCTGCATCTATGCACTAGATGGCATTGCCAACTTAGCTACGGGGAGTGGGCTTTGGTGGGGCTGTGGGCGAGGGGCTGCAGTCCCCAGCTCTCATGGGCATACTGGCACCTCGACACTGCTGCCTGCTCCAAGAGCATCCTTTTGGGTGGTGCTTGGTGAGCATCCCGAAAAAGGCATAATTTACACAGATCCAAGCTCTTGTGCACTCTGTGCATCAGCAGTGCTCCTGATGATAATTTGTGATTTTTTTACCTTTTATTTTTAAACTTCTGTTTATTAGGGAGAGCGCAATACAGCTGTGGTGTCTGACATGAGCTGGTTCCAGGGTGCTGGTGCCTGGGCATCCCAGAGGTGCTGGCACAGTCGGTGTGACTGGGGTGTGGGTTGTGCTGATCCTTAGCAGCTGCCGTCCAGCCTGGGGTCCTGCTTTTGGGCACTGGCTGAGCACACAGCATGAACTCGCCTTTGCTGCTGCCAACAACCCCTACAGGTGAGTTGGACAAATATGAGAGAGGCCGGGTCATTGGCATCTGAAGGAGGAACCTGAATACCAGAGGTGTCAGTTCAGCAGCACTTCTTGATTCCCCTTTCAGGCTATTTCCTTTTGCTGTCTCCAACAAGAACCTTGCACGTGTCCTCTCTGTCTCAGTCTCTCAGCCGATTGTGTGTGCTGGGATCAGTAACTCTGAAGCCTAACAGAAAGCTGTGGGAAGAGGGTGCACCTGAGTGGTTTTACCTGATTCCTTGAGTATAGCAGCAGGCACTGAATGCCTAAAATGTGTCCTAAAAAATAGAGGAATTGTAAACCTGCGACTCTTCCCAAACTGTGATTTGCTCCTTGGACTCTGAGCTTCATTTTAGGTGACAAAGGTACCTTGCTGCTATTTGTGTGCTCTTCTATACCTACATACATTTGCAGAGAGCAAACCAAGCCCATAAAATCCAGGAGGGAAGCGTGGACTGGATCCGCAATGCAGCTGTATCCCTGAAAGCACAAAACCCATCCTAGGATGGGTTCTCCGGGACGTCCTCCCCACTGAACAGCCCTGGGATGCTGAACAGTGTGGGGACAAGCAGCCAGAGCTACTCAGTGCCCTCTTGGGTGTTTGTGCTCCAAACCTGCGAGCACCACCTGCCCTGCCAGTGCCAGCCCCGAGGTTTCACTGGGAGAACTGTGTCATTGTTTGTTTGCAGTTTCTCTTGAAAATAAAATCCCGAGTAGCATTCAAGTAAAACTGAGTTTGTGCTTTTCCAGATGGTGGTCAGCGAGGGATATGCTCCCCTAGAAATGTCTGCCGTTTCGGCTCGTGTCCTCCTGGGGGGCTCAGGCAGGTTGACAGCAGCTTGTTTTTCAGTTAGAGATCCCTTCAGTTGCCTGAGGTGTCCATACAGTGCACTGGTATGTGGCTGGAAGTAGATCTAATGATCAAAAAAAAGTATTATTTGTGTTGTGTTAGTATCTCAAAGTATCTATGTCCTCTGACTTGCCAAGCCAGTTACGTGATCAGTGTTGGCGATGCAGAAATGCTCGTGAAAAACGTTCAGGATAAATCTCTGCCTGGACAGCAAGGTCTGTGCTCCTACTGGAACCCCCTAAAAACTAGTGATATGGGAGACTTCATGATGCTCTGCAGACTTACAAAATACTTTTCTCTGCATGTAAGTAAGTGTTCAGTTGCGGGGAGAGCTGCTTGCATGGCTTTGGGTATTCAAGTTTCCATGGAGAAGGAGCTGGCTGCCTTTCCTGCCCGGGAGAGGCAAGGTTTGGAGCAGCGCTGCTCCTGGAAAATGGAGCATTTGTGCTCAATTGAGTTTCCCGGAAGGAGGACTTGGCTGGAGAGTGTTGTTTGGGCCATCGCAGCACTGTCAATCAGCAGTTCTTGGTTTCATGCCTTGTTTTGTATGAGACATATTTTGTATGATCTTTGGCAAGTCACTTCTCTGTCTCTGTTACCCCCTTGAAGGAAGAGAGATAAAACCTTATCTGCAGCAAAGAACTAGGATAGCTGGGAGCTAAAAGTGCTGCTGCAGGACTCCCCGCTCCCATTAACCCCCCGCTTTACTGCCCTGCACCAACGGCCCCACCAGTGCATGTGTTGCCATTTCTGATGGATTACGGCAATTCTCCCGTTAGCGTGAGCCAGCCGCCTGCGCTCGGTCTCAAGCTTGGGTTGCTGAGCAAACCTCCAAGAACTTTGTGGTTCATATTTTAATGCTGAGCTACATTGTAATTTTTTTTTCTCCTTTGATTTATGCAAACATACCAATTGTCTTGGAAACCAAAAAATCTGCCATCATAAAGCATATAAATTTGCTGCCTCCACCTCATTTGACTAACCTAAAACGCAATTCACTCCTTGGTATTCCTGCAGACCTGGGTAATACGACATGATGAGAGAACAAGAACATCTGCATCAGGGACTGGGAGGTGAACAGGGAATGTGCATTTTTACACTCGGGAAAGAAATCTCATTAGATTCATGTGACTGGAAACCAGTCATATTCCCTGTGCAAAACCCAGGCTTCAAGCAGTGCAGCCTGTATCTTTAGGGCAGTGAAAATATAAGCAACAGCATCTGTAATGTCTTTCTTAATGGGATGAATTAGGAAGCATATGTATGGACGTAATCCTAAAGGCTACTGTAAGCACAGGTGTTTGTAGAAGAAGAGTAAAGGAGTGTGTCAAAGCTTCAGCTTTATTAAAGGAGCCAGTTATGCATACACATGAATTTGGAGTGCCAGCATCCAAATACTGTGATCGCACCAGTCGCTCCAAGTGGTGTTCATCTACTAGGTGAATAATAGTGAGATATTCATATTTACAATTTCAATTGTGTGAGTATTCAGCTGGTCCTTGCTCTGCCAGGCCTGACTCCTTTCATTGCACATTACTCATCAAGGCAGTCAGCGTCTTGAGAAAGTCTCTCAATGAGACTTGCCTCAGAGGCTGCGGGACCGCGGGGTGACTTCATTTGGAAGAGCAGGTTAGAAACTCTCCCCAAAGGTCTGACACAAAGTTTTCCATTTAACTCAGGCAATTCCCAGTAAGGTCTTTCCCAGCTGGGGCCAGGCACTGTGCAGTGATGCATCCTCCCGCGTGTGTCGCTGCCAGTGGCTCTTGCACCATCCCAGCATCCCACACTCGGGGCACGTGGTGGCAGCCTGGGGAGGTCAGAGCAGTGTTCGCAGCCCATTGCAGTGGAACTCCCAGTGCTACAAGACTTCATTGAACTGCAAACTGCTGATCCTCACCACGGCCTTTTGAACCCGAACATTAGTTGGAGGTTGACTGCCAAAATGGTAGTGTGCATCGTGATGGTAACTTCTGCAGCGCTGTGTCAGTGGCGTGTGTTTTCTGCTGTGCTGAGCAGTTTGCAACCCTGATGAGTCCGAGCAACTCAGCACACAATACTTCTGGGCTGCATGTTTTTTTCTGTGGTTTTTTTTTTTTTTCTTCCCCCAGTCCTAGGAGCAATTCCTTTGGCTCCATAGGATGTGCCATTAGTGAAATCTAAAGTAATTGCTGTGCTACCTGGCATGACAAACCAGGGATAACTGCAGTTGCTGAAGCTGAGCTCTTTTGCCCCTGGTTGTAAACTACCTTAGGTTGGTGCTCAGTCCACATATGAATAATGTAGGGTATGTTTGCAGGTACAGGCAGTCATCAGAAGTTAAAAGAAATTCAAGCAGAGACTTAGAAACTTACAGGATCCTAAATTATGCCTCCTTGCACCACTGCACAGGAATGGTAGTGCAGTGCGTTAGGCTTATTTATACTGATTTTTAGTGATGTGTTACGTTTCTGCTATTCTGAAAGGGTATAAAATGATGTCGTTCTCAGATTATAAAGAAGCTTCGTTGTCTTTGTTATGGAGGTGATTTTGTGTTGAGGGATAGTGTCCATTTGCTGCTCAACAACATCCCCCCCTCACCCTCCCACCCTTATAGGCAGGGTTTCTGAATGGAGGAACTGGAGCAGGTCTGTGCTCTTCTGGCACTAAAATAAATCAGGGCAAAAAGTAGCCTGATAGCAAACTATCAACTTCTGAAGGCAATCTCTAAAAATGCAGTAATAACTCCTAAATTATCCCAGTGACCCGCAAACCTGTGAGTCCAGCTTGCAAACTCAGCCCAACTTGCTGCAGCGGGATCAGTAGTCAGGGGCTCCTGGAGAAGCTGCGCTGCGGTTTTCACATGTCAGCGTTATGAACTCTCTTGTGAGCACAGATCCAGCTCCATCTAAATTTGGGGGCTGATGCTTTCGTAACAGAATTAATACCTAAAAGTGTGTTTCAGAATATGCTCAAGACATGATCTGTCTTTCAATGTGTGAGCTCTATCTTAAAATTACAGGTAAACCTCTGCAGTTTGGAATCTAAGTGAAGGTTTGATTGTCTAGGAAGAAAGAAAGAAAAAAACCTTAAGCGTATAGTACTGAACAGCAAGGTTTTATCTCGATGGATTTTGTTCGTAACCTCCTTGTGGAACTTAACAGAAAATTAGATCTCTGCCACCAAATTCTTAGAAGCATTAGAAAACACTATGGAGAAGATCTTACCTTCCATCAAATTCCACTCCAGTGACTTTTAAAGAATGCAGCTGTTTCACTCTCTTTGAATTCTTTCAGGCTTTTCCATAGGGGAATATTTCTAGTTTTGCAACCAGTTTCCCATCAACTCAGTGAGGAGGGGAAAAAAAACAAAAAAACAAACCAACAAGAAAGGCACTTTGTCTTAGGGAAAGTCCTGTGTGCTCAGCTGGATCCCTCTTCTGCAAAGCTGCTCTCCTAAGGCCCGGGGAGCTGCTGGAAGTTCCCATGGCTGCTTCTTTCCTCTGTGCACTGGGGGCTTGGGGATGCTCTCCCCAGGCACAGATAATGCAGTTATGTTGTGCCACATGTGCAGGAGTAATGCTGGTGGATTCCCAGGGCTACTCCCCCAAGACCCCAAATCACCATATTCAAAAAAGAAAAAACAAAAAAGTTTAAGAAATACTTCAAGGAATATGCTTAACACTTGGTTTGGCTGGTGGTGTCTTTCCAGCCAAGGAAGCCCCCTCTGGCTAAAGTTCGACAGCCCCACTGTAGTCGATGAATAAATGTTCCTCCTCCCTCCATGACCGTCTGCACCTATCCTGGCAAGCAGTCTTGCCTTTGAGAAATTGGCCTTTTTGGCTGAAGTTTTGCCATATTTGTTCCTAGCCCAAAAGATTGTTATTTAAAGGTCTAGTCCAAATCCAGCCAAGTGAAAGACTAATGCATGGAAAAGTTTGCAGCTGGGGTCAACAAGGAGCCCACTGAACTCGGGCACCCATCTCCAGCCTGAAAGCCCAGCCAGACTGGGACCATTACCAGGATGTTTTCCCTTTCCTCTACCTCCACCCAGGTGAGTTGGGTTTTGGCTGCACCAAAGGATCACAGCACATTGTGTGACTCTGGCAGCTCATGGTGTTCAGCTGGGGAGGGATGGAAATGAACTCCAGTGGCAAAGGTATGAGGGGCAGGGTATTTCCTTGTGCTTTGCCAAAACAGCTGTGCGTGATACTGACTATGAAGTTAAAATGAAAGATGTCTTGTGGTATGTTTTTTTTTTCTTCTTTAGTTCCATCTATACATATGGAGGGAGAAGGAGTGAGCGGGAAGGCGGGAGCTTTTGGCTGGTGGCTTTGGGCAAACAGAAGATTGACCCAGCAGCATTGCTTACAGGTCAAGGAAGTTAAATGGAAATAAAACAAAATTATTAGAACAAAAACCGATAGAGGAGAATCATGTTTCCTGGAGGTTTTTACTTCTCTTGGGTGTGGTGGTCTCTCTTGGCTGGTGTTGGGCTGAGCTCACCACCAGGCGGTCACTGCACAGCCCGCCGTGACCACGGACCCTGCTTTGTTCTCGGCACGCGAGGTGGGGCGTTATATTTAACTAGGTAACTTAGAGCCCTGGAGGACTCCAGGCTGCCGTTCATATTTCTGCAGCGTCAGTGTTAGTAAAGTATTCCTTTCTTTTATCTGTGATCTTTTTATTTAATAAGTGCTAACCAGAAATATATGCTTTCCAGCTTTCCTCTTGCAAATACCACAGACTTGGACTTGCAGGCAAGATAACAGGCAAGCAAAAGCTCGGGGGAATGGTGAGTCCTTGCCTGCACACCCTGGTGAAGACACAGTCGGGCTTTAACCCTCTGGGCTAGGGAGTGGACTCATGCATCACGGGGATATTGGAAACTACAGCTCTTAATATTGCCGAGCTCCTTGGGAGATGCTGTAGTAATATATTTTCTTCTCAGTGTTTCTCACGCCTCCCCAGCTTTGCTCTGGTTTTATTTCTATCCCGTGGTGGGAGTGCTAAAAGTTTGGGCCTGAAAGGACGGGTGTTAAATGCAGTGCTGGACCAGCACTCCATGTGCAGTGAGTGACTCCCTGGTCTGGAGCTGCACGGGTGTCTCCTGCCTCCCAACCCACCCACTTCCCAGTGAGAGCCCAGCCCCAGCATGGGGCTCAGCTGCTGGTGCTCTTCCCTGCAGTGGGGGCCGATTTCGGCAGCCTGGCTGCTGGGCATTGCAGGCTCTGCACAGTCACATTTTACCCAATGTATGTACAGCAGCTCTGCACGCACATGGGATGCAGAGACCAGCTATAACTCTGTGAAGATACAACATGCTGCCCCTCATGTACCCGAGGAACCGCCTTGGGGTTTTCACTTTGTTTCATAAGAAAATGGTGCTTAGGTGAAAAAAGGAAAATCTTTTGACCCAGTTGCTAGATGCCAGCCCTGTTTGACATATGGGTTGGTATCCCAAAGAGATTAAGCTTTTCTAAGTTTTATAAAAAGCGAAGGGGTGGAAGGGGATCCAAGCTGGTCCCTTTGGGGAGAAGGTCTTAGTGTGAGTTTCAACCTTGGTTAGCTGCCTTCAGAAAACCCACAGGCAAAAGCTGCGGAAAACTAGGTTTCCTAAGTGTAACTGTTCACAGGTCTGCTTATTTTTCTTGCCTGCAAACAAGACCTACATCTATCTTTCTCTCTTCCATTTCACACTTTTGCACCCATCTTGAAAATGAAATGTGTTGCAGGCGAGACCCTCGCCTGGCAGAAGGACTGACCTGAACGTAAGAAAGTGACAGCAGCAGAATCTGGGGATTGTTGAAGAAAACCTTAGGTCAAACCTAAATATCTGCATAGATGTACTGTACATCCCCAGATGAGGAGCAGGAGTGACACTGAGGCATCTTTGGGACTCAGTTGTCTCTGAGCTATTTAGTACCTTGTGAGATGGCACAGAGACACAGTTAACAGTGAATCTGCTGCCATTCAGGGCAGTCTTGAGTCGTTGTGGTTTAAAAAATAAATTATCATATAAATAGCTGCTTAGGAATCTCGGCCCAAAGACCACAAGATCTCAGCAGCCCATAGCTTTTTTGGCTTACATAGCACCATGTCTACTTGCGGAACATTTTGGCCGCATGTTATAAAACCGCTTCCTATTTAAAAAAAGAAATCATAGGAAAAGAATAAAATCTATTGTCAGTGACAACGGCTGGTGGTTTCCTAGTGCCTCGCATTCCAAGAGGCCAAGCATAACTGTTTTTTTGCATCCTGTCTTCACTGAACCCACCCTGAGATGCTGCTGTCTTGGTGGGACCAGTACCCCTTGCCCCGGCTGCCCAGAGGCGCAGGGCAGAGTGATGAGCAGCATCACCCACAGGTTTGGTTTAACACAAGGGACTTTCTGGGTAGTTTTCTTGAAGGACTGGTGGGTGTTGGAAGGGCAGAGGAGAGTGTGGAGGTGAACAAGCAAGCGTTTGCGCTCCTGCAGTTGAAAACTACCATGGGACTTTCTTTCACAAGCCGCCTCCTTGCGTATAGCATCCTGTTCTGCTGTCCTAAAGCCATGTTGCATATGACTTGTTTGAATTTGGTGACTTTATAATTTGAAAAAATGCCAAGGCCTTTGTTCTAGGCACCTCTCCCTCTTCCAGAGCTATGGACAGCTAATAACAACATTTTCCTTGACTTTAATGGGAGCAGAATCAGATACCAAGAGTGAAAATCTTCCCAAGAAAATTGTTCTGAGTGAACTCCAGCCAGTTAGCTTGAACATAATCCATCCTTGGGTTTTCCCACTACACTGGCTCTCACGAATAAACTGGTTTTTTTTGTTTGTTTCTGTTCAGTTTTGTTTCATTTATTTGCTTATTTGTGACTTCCCTTCAGAAAAAAAAAAAAAAAAAAAAGGCTGGGAGGTACAGCAGTGCCACCAGAGGCTGTGGGACAGTGCGTATGGTAAAGACCCTTTCAACAGGTTTTTTCTCAGACGTTCAGTGAAGGTTTGCAGTCCCAGCACAAAACGTGAGAATGATGTCTGTATCACAAAGGCATTTTCCCAGCGTGGCTGTGCTGTGATATGAAACAAGTTGATTTTCTCATGAGAGGGAAGTAAATCCTTGGAAGTGTTATTTTTCTAATGTTTTATTTGAAAAGTCCTAGCATGACCTTCTCTTGATGTTGCTTTTTCTTTCTCTTTTTTCTTTGTAAAAACCCTTGCAGGATTGTGATTAGCAAGATAATGAATACCATCTGCTTTTAATCAATTCCTTCCTTTTCTCCAAAACCCTCCTAACTTCTAATATTAATGGAAACAGATTTGGATACTGGAAGGGGCCGCTCTGGAGAGCGTTTGGGTATTTACTAGGTGAAAAGTGAAATTGCGCAGGTTTATTTCATGGGGTAGGGCATTTGACAGGTGCAATTTTTCTTCTAGATGTGTTGCATGCCTGTTTTATAAACCAAAATGCATACTGACACATGAGATTATAATTCTGCATTGGAGGGAAATTTTAAGAAGAGGAGGTGACCTCTCACATGAACTGGAGCTGCTGCCCAAGCCCTTCCAAAGGGACAGCTCTTATTTACTGCTACAGTGAGGTATGGGGGGGCAGATGTGGTTTACAGGTAAAGCAGGGAAGCAAAGGGTGCTTCCTGGGAGGAATGTGATGCCCACGATACTCTGAGTGTAACCCCTCGGTTGGTTTTGCAGAGTATCCAAATGGGACTTACTAATACAGCTTTCCTCAGTGCCTATGCATCCAGATTTCCATTGTATTAGTTTATCTTGGAAGCTGAAAAAAATTTGAATTCATCTGCTATCAAGCCTTGCTTCAGATCAAACAGTTTTTTTCCCCCTGGATAGGAATCAGTTTGATTTGTACTTTTCTCTTAGGTTGGAATCAATCATCTTGCTCTGATTTGAATGACCATTTTACCCCTCCAAAGGCTGTGTTA